>NC_056522.1:57513487-57603777 GCF_019175285.1 Sceloporus undulatus
TTGTAAATGTTTCTGTCACTCTGCAAATAGACCCTGGATCCATACAACAGACCTTGGGCTTCAAAAACTGAAAATGAAACAAAGCAGGAAATCACAAAGCGCATTGACAAAATACCTGTTCCTGCCAAAGGTATGTTGTTGTTTTTTAACTACAGTTGTTCAGAGCATAGTATGATTTTGATCTTCAGTTCTGTATAATAACTGTGCCATTATCCTTTATTGCTAAGGGAACCGACCATATATTTTGTCTGAGTTAACAGAGGATTGAAAGCAGCAGTTCCTATTTGCACTATGAACAATGTTGTAGTGACACTGTGGTAAGGAGTGTTGAATAAGACTATCCCATACTTGTAGTTTTTAGACCAGATTTTTTCAATCTCAGGTTGCCAGTGAAATCATAGCTAAATAGTTGTAAATGTTTCTGTCACTCTGCAAATAGACCCTGGATCCATACAACAGACCTTGGGCTTCAAAAACTGAAAATGAAACAAAGCAGGAAATCACAAAGCGCATTGACAAAATACCTGTTCCTGCCAAAGGTATGTTGTTGTTTTTTAACTACAGTTGTTCAGAGCATAGTATGATTTTGATCTTCAGTTCTGTATAATAACTGTGCCATTATCCTTTATTGCTAAGGGAACCGACCATATATTTTGTCTGAGTTAACAGAGGATTGAAAGCAGCAGTTCCTATTTGCACTATGAACAATGTTGTAGTGACACTGTGGTAAGGAGTGTTGAATAAGACTATCCCATACTTGTAGTTTTTAGACCAGATTTTTTCAATCTCAGGTTGCCAGTGAAATCATAGCTAAATAGTTCATTTTAGTTATACTATTTTTGTTGTAATTGATTTTGCTAGAAGTTGTGGAACCTCTTGTGATCTGTTTCTGTGACTCATTCTTTTTTTTGGGATGATGGTGGCATTTCAGGTTCTGAATTTTTAATTCCAATCACTGGATATTACTGTCAGCTCTGCCACGAATTTTTTTGGAGACCAGATATCAGCAGAACAACATGTGAAAAGTCATCCACATAATGAGAAATATAAGGTAGATATCTAGAGTATTGTTGTTATCATTGTTTTTGTTTACTGTCAGATCAACTTATGGTAGCCCTATGAATGAGAGACCTCCCAAGAACCCTGTCCCTCTGCTCAGATCCTGCAAATTCAGGCCTGTGGCTTCTTTGGTAGAATCAATCTATCTGTAATGTGACCTTCCTCTTTTCCTGCTGCCTTCCTCTTTCCCAGCATTATCATATTTTCTAATAAGTCATGCCATCTCATGATATGTCCAAAGTACGATGGCCTCAGTTTAGTCTTAATTTGCCCTTTGACGCTTTTATTTCTCTTTTTTTGGGGGGGCAGTCCATGGTATCCATACAATTATTTTCCAGCACCACATTTCAGATGAGTTGATTCTCTTCCTGTCAACTTTCTTCACTGTTCATCTTGCCCAACATTATGTAGAAACCAGTACTACAGAAATACTGTAGTATAGTTGATTCAGACTTTAGTATTTAGTATTTGCACTTGATAACCTTATTTGCTTCCTTCATAGCTGACTTTCCAAGTCCTTGCTTTCTAATTTCTTGACTATAGTCTCCATTTTGATGAATTGCTGAGCTAAAGTATTCATGGGAATAAGACCTAGGATGGATGACATAATACAGTGGTACCTCGGGATACGAAATACCCACGTTACGAAATTTCCGGGATACGAAAAAATCCCATAGGAAATAACTGTTCCGGGTTACGAAGGTTTTTTCGGGTTACGAAAAAATTTTTGGTGCTTTTCGGCGCTATTTCACACGAAATCGCGGCTTTTCCCCATTAGCGCCTATGGGTTTTCGGCTTGCGAAGGCTTTTCGGGTTACGAAAGCTGCAGCGGAACGAATTAATTTCGTAACCCGAGGTACCACTGTACACTGATCCTTTCCCTTACGCAGGGGATCCATTCTGGACGACCCCCCCCCATGTAATGGAAATTCCACATATGCTCAAGCCCCATTAAAATATTATAATAATAATAATAATAATAATAATAATAATAATAATTTGTATTCCGCTTTTTCAGAAAGGAATCAAAGCGGATTCCAACCTTAATTAAAAATTACAATTAAAAAACCCCAAAACCCCAACCCTCTCCCCAATCATAAAAGCAGTGATCAACCCATAAAAAGAGATTAAACATCCAAATTTAAAACTGTCCAATAGTAATACACTAAAATTTCAACAGATTAGCACAAGAAATTAGGGGGGATGGGGGAGATTATATCAATCAATTTTGATACCGAAATAATAGAGGTATCATTAGAGGAGTGAGGCAAGTCAAACGGATCTAACCTAGTCTGGAAAGGCCTGCTGGAAGAGATCCGTCTTAATAGCCTTTTAAAAGTCTTCGAAGGTAGTAATATGGTGGATCTCGTCTGGCAAGGTTGTTCCAGAGCCTGGGAGTGGCTGATGAGAAGGTCCTCTGGGTTACCACTGAAAGTCTGGTCTTCTTAGGTTGTAGCAGATTCTTCCCAGAGGACTGAAGTTTGCAGGGTGGATTGTATGGAAGTAGATGCTCCCACAAGTATCAGGACTCAAGCCATATAGGGCTTTAAAAGTTAGAACCAATACCTTGTACCTCGCCTGGAAACTAATAGGCAGCCAGTGGAGAGATTTTAGAACCAGTGTAATATGGGCAGTTCTGGATGTGCCCGTGACCAACCTGGCTGCCATATTTTGTACCAGTTGAAGTTTCCGAACTTGGCACGAGGGTAGCCCCATGTAGAGCGCATTACAGAAGTCGAGTCGAGAGGTTGCCAGCGCATGTACTACTGTTTCAAGGTCTCCCTGCTCCAGGAAGGGGTGTAGATGGCATATCAGCCAAAGCTGATAGCAAGTGCTCCTGACCGTCGCATCCACCTGAGCTGTCAGCTGAAGAGATGAGTCAAGGAGTAATGGGGCTCGTGCTCACGGTGATGCCATGGGCATGCACGCCATTAGTCTTTCTGGCTCACGGCACAGCTTCTTCCCATGTGGCTTTCAGCATATGCTGAAAGCCGCATATGTTGTGCCAACATATGATGTGAGCACACTGTGCTCTAAAAGTTTATTTTAGTTTTTTGATCTTTACTTCAGCAGTAGTAGAGGGGAGGTCTTAGCTCAGTGATAGAGTGCATGCTTGCACTGGGCCAAATCTTGGCATTTCCAGGTAAGTGGGGGAGAATAACATTTCACCTTAAGGAGCTACAGCCAGTCAGTATATACAGTCCAATAATCTGATTTCATGTAAGAGAACTTCTTACAGAGCTGTGTGAAACTTGGAGTACAGTCGCCCCTCCTTTCTCGCAGACTTGAGATCTGCGTTCTTGCTTATACACGGAGGGGTGACCTCCGTTAACCCCAATGGGGTGTGCCCCCGCGGGGGGCGCATCCCATTCAAGCCTGTGGGGCTTAAATACATTCAAGGGTCCATGGGGGGGGGGGTCTGGAATGGATCCCCCACAAAAACAGGATTGACTGTATTTTCATTACCTCACATTTATTATAATAATATAATAACAATTAAGAGCCCTGGTGCACAGTGGTTAAATACTGGTAGTGCAGCCACAACACTTGTGAGTTATATCCCACAAGGCTCCAGGTTGACTCAGCCTTCCATCCTTTTGTAGGTAAAATGAGTATCCACCTTGTTGGGGGGCAGTTGGTTTACAGATTGTAAACAGCTAAGAGAGGGCTGAGTTCACTAATAAGCAGTACAGAAATGTAAATGCTATAGCTGTTGCTAATGATAATATTTATTTCTTACCTGCCTCCCCATGAATCGAGGTGGGGGACATCAAAAATTAACAGAGAAACAACATCAGTAAAAATGTATCAGTTAAAACACACATCAGTTTAAAAAAAACAAATAAGATATACACATAGTAAAACAGTCCACATCTAAAATTCATAATTTAAAATTTACAATTTAAAAATCATCTGGATAAGCCTGCTGGAGGAGACTGGTCTTTAATGCTCCCTTAAATTTGGACAGCATATTCAGCTGTTGAATCTCTTCTGACAGGTCATTCCAAATTCTAAGGATAGCTGAAGAAAAAGTCATCTGACAGTTGGCAACCTGGCTGACTGGAGTAAATGTTTGCCAGAGGACCTGAGTGTATGGGTCAGATTATAAAAGGGAGGGGGGGAGGTGATCCTGTAAATCTTGTATTATACTGGGATTATTATAAGCTCAGTGGGGCATATTATATGGTGGGGGAGGTGATCCTGTAAACCCTGTATTATTCTGGGTTTTTTATAAACTCAATTTACATGAAATGGCACTTCTCAACTATTACTTGGTTTGGAAGGAGTACAAAACATTAAAATATTTTTCTTGTGCTGTGATTCTGAAGCTCAAGGGCCTATGAAAATGTCCTGCCTGCCTGCCTTCTTGATCCAGGTTTACCAGTGAGTACAATTACCCACAGAAAGGAATAAGAAGGAGGAACTATTAAGTAAGGCATACCTATTCCACTAACAAAATTCTTTATTAAATATCAGTGCTGAGATTTCTCCCCTCTTTTTGCAGAAATATATTGATGAGAATCCATTCTATGAAGAAAGAAGGAACCTGGACCGTCAAGCGGGTTTGTCTGTGATTCAAGAAACAGAACGTAGACTGAAACGGAAACAGTGTGAAAAGCAAAAAGAGGAGAAAGATGAGAAGACAGTAAAAACAGCAAGGAAAGAGGAACCAAATAATACCAAAGAGCTGGGAGATGGAGATAATGAATATGATACTAATAAATTGAAAAAAGTTACTAGTGGCCAAAAATGTGGAATTAAACTTAGATTGAATAAGGATGACAAAGAGGTTGAGAAGAAGGAAGAGAAAAAAGAGGACTCCCCACAGGAATCAAGATTGTCATCTTTTGGAAAGTTCAGCTGGACAAAGACTGAGAGGGATGAAAAAACCCAAGGTAAAGATGTGGCTCTTTCTAAGGAAGAAAGTGCAGAGCAATGTAAAGATAAAGAAAGTAAGTCACAGTCTGGAAAACCAAATTCAAAGCCCATTGCAATTAAGTTGTCTGGAAAAACTGTTATCCCACACACTAGTCCCTGGACACCAGTTGTTTCAACTTCATCACATGCAAAAATCAGACCCAATTTGCCAGTCCCGACAATGGTTCTTAGGAAATCTGCAACTGCAACAGTAAGTAAGCCAGCACCTTTAAATACTTTCTTGTCTATAAAATCTTCTGGTGCCACCACCAAACCACTTCCTGTTGTCAAAGAAGGTAATCCAGAAATTGTTCTGCCTCCAGATATTATTTCAAAGGCATTTGGGGGAGAAGTCGTTGTCTTAAAAGGGTCACAAGAGGATGCAAAGACACCAGCAGAAGCAGAGGAACATGAGCAGAAAAGTGTGACGAAGGCCATAGAACATGCAAAGGCTCTGGAACATTCAAAGGCATGTGTAGCAAAGGCACAGGAACAGGCAGCTGTTGTGGCAAAGGCACAAGAACTTGCAGCTATGGCAACAGAACAGGTTGTAAGAATGGCAAAGCTAAAAAAGCAGTCTTTAATTTTTGAGAGACCACAGCAGCGTTCTCCTCTGCTACCATTGCCACCAAGACCACCACTGACACTAACACAACAACAGCTACCTCTAGCATTTTATCCCCCTCTACCCCTGCTTCCACTAAAGCAAGCAGCTATCTTGGCAGATGATATGGCTCCTGGTGTGTCTGAAGATGATAAAAACATACTGGCAATGCCCATGTGTCCCTATCCTTTACCACCTCCAACTGTTTTTAGAGACCATGCTAAAAAAATAGAAAAAAAGAATACTTCTCTGGCTGCAGGCAGTGCTCAAGATCTATATGATGTCTTCTACAACAGCAGTGTGAGGAGTCCAGCTGACAGCAAGCTTGTGAATTCATCAAGTTCAGATAAAGGGAAATTAAATTCTGTTGAGATAGAAAAAAGTATAGACCTGCTGGCAGATTCCAAACCAAGAAACAATGCTTTGGGACAACAGTCCTTACAGAATGTATGCAACTCTCCCAGTGTTAACAAAATACCTTTAGATGAAGAGACATCAGAAACAGAGAAAGTAGAAACAGAGAAAATTTTAGCAGTCTCTGAAGAAAGTACTGAACTCAAAGCTAGTGCTGATGGCACATCAGACAAAATCTCTTCAGGGAATAGGGAAGGTTTAGAATCTAACAGTTTCCCAACAAGTGACTCTGTTTCCTTTCATGAGAAGATAGAAATGGGAACTCTCGCTCTAATTGAATCTAGCAAGAATTCACTACATCCTGGAAAAGCAGAATTAGTCACACAGTTGTCAGAAAGTAATACTCCTGTTTTGGAAAGTGATAGCCAAAAGCCATCAAAGCTTGAGCAAGTGGTGTCTGGATGTTCTGATGATAACAAGTTGGCTATGCAGTTGTCAGAAGACATCATTGCACCTTTAGAAGATATTAGTATGAAGCCATTAAAATGTGAGACATCAGAAGTAGTCATGCAGTTCTCAGAAAGCAGTGTTTCTCCTTTGAAAAGTGATAGCAAGTCAGCATCAGATCTTGAGACAGCTGAGTTTAAATGTCCTGATGATAACAAGTTAGCCTTACAGTTGCTAGAAGACAGTGTTGAACCTGTGGAAAATGTTAGCATGAAACCAGTGAAATATGAGACATCAGAAATAGTCACACACTTTTCAGAATGTAATGCTTTGGAAGTTGATAACAAGAATTCATTACAGTTTGAGATTGCACCGTTTAAAAGTTGTGATGACAAGAAGTTAGCTATACAGTTGTCAGAAGACATTGCACCAGTAGAAGATGATGTTAGCATGAGGTCATTCAAATGTGAGACATCAGAAATAATTGTGCAATTTTCAGAAAGCAATGCTCCATTGGAATCTGATAACAAGAAGGTGTCAGAGCTTGAGACAGAAAAGTTTAAATGTCTTGATGATAAAGCGTTAAGAATACAATTGTTAGAACACACTGTTTTTCCTTTAGAAGATGTTAGCAAGAAGCCACCAAAGCCTGAGACAGCAGAATTGACAGTGCTATTGCCAGATAGTGGGACTGCTTTTCTGGAAGACCTTCACAAGAATCCATTGGAACATGAGCCAGTAGAATTTAAATCTTCTATAGATAAGTTTGCCTTGCCATTGTCAGAAGATAGCATTGCTCCTTTAGAAGATGTTATCATGAGGCCATCAGAGCTTGAGACAGAGGTTGATTCTCCTGATGATAAAAAATTAGCAGTGCATTTGCCAGAAAAGGAGATTGATTTTAGTAAGAAACATATAATGAGATATGTCGATGTAACAAATGGTAAAGACGTTGATGAGAAGCTGCTAGAACAGCAGAATGTGGGGGTTTGTGATAACTCCAACTTAGAAAAGACTAAGAGTGATTTGGAGATGAAAGCACATGTGACATGTTCAGGTGAGACAGATTTAGGAAGAGGACATCTAGAATTAGCAGAACATCAGTTTGCACTGAGTCAGGGAGACAATTCATTATTTGAACAGCAAATTGAGACTAAGAAAGAAAGATCTGTTACAACAGAAGATAAGCAAACTGCTGGAGCCTCTGACTTGATAGCTTCTACTTGGGTTTCAGATACATGTTTGCAGACTCAACTGACATTGGGCCCTGTAGATTCATTTTCAAAAGTGAGTGAAGAAGACCGTCAAATAGTAGTAACAGATCAGAGTTCTTCTAAAGAACCTTTACTTAATCTAAAAGTAGACGCTCTCAGATTTGATCAGCTTGAGTCAGTAATAGCCAAGGATGAAATGCCTCAAACTTCTGAGATCCAGATTTTAGATCCAGAATCTAAGCTTTTAAGTAAAGGTGACCCAGTCTCTTTCCATAATAACAGTGAACAAGAATTATTGGTTAGTTCTCAACCAAAGGATTGTGAAGCGTTTAATGTTGTTAATGTTCCAGAATCAGGAGAGACACCGAATGAATGCGCTACTAATGTAACATTGATAAGCAGCACACTAGGAAAAGATGAAGAGATAAATCAGCAGCCATTAAATTGTGAAGGCAAGAGTCTGCAAAGAGAGGAAGCTTTGGGGAGTATTTCTCCTACAAATGATGTTGACTGTAGTTCCAGTGTAGAATTAATGTTTATAAAAAATGACATGCTTGAAACGTCAAGATCTGATATGGAATTAAATGACAACGAGGAGACAGGTGTAACAGAAACAGAAAATGCTAGTTTTCCCAGTGTTCATTCAGAAATGGTCCAAGAACCATTAGATATACTTTCAACAGAAATTGGTGTTGAGCATCTTGGAGGTGACACTCTTACCTTCACAGACATTAACACTGGAGTCTTACATACACCAGCAGTTGGTGACTTTGACTTGAATACCACTTACTCAGAACTTAACTTTCATCAGTCTGCAACTCTTACTCTGAATTTAAATATAGAAAATGAGAGAGAGTCTCCAAAATCTGATGAAACTAAGCCTGCTGATTCTCCCAGAATGAAAACTGGTCTGGAATTAGAATCCATCAATTTCAGTCTGGGGGATATTGAAATGGAACGTGAACAGTTGGGGATCTTACCATCTGGAATTCTAAATGAGGATATTATAGATAGCCCAAAGTTAGAAACTGTTATACCCATTTCTTTGGAAACTAGCAAAACTACTGAGCTGGGCATTGACCAACCAGCAGTTCAATCAGAAATGATTGATTTTGCTACATTAACTTCTGAAGAGGAAGAGTACAAGTTTTGTTCTTTGGTTTCTGATGTAACTGCCCCACATGTGCCATCTTCATCAAATGGTGACACTGCTGAACCAAATACATCACTTGTTGAAATGCAGGACAAACCTACAGTTTCGAAAGTGCTGCAAAAGGATGTTGGCAAATGTGGCACTTCTGATATACTGTCATTGCGTTGTGGTGGAAAAAATGTGCAAAAGCAAGTGCCCATGATCCTTCCAGATCTAAAGATAGCAACTGTAGAAGTGGGGGGCTCGGGTGATGCTGAATTGTACAACGCCAAGAATGAGATACAGATATCAGGAAGAGAGCTACTTAAGACAGAAGAAGAAAATAATGATATTCGATGTGAGGTTGACAGTAAGTTGACTTCAGAAGTTACTGACAGTTCATCAACAGAGCACCTGGTAAGTTCAGACAAAATTGGCTCAAATGCTTGAATAGCAAATATTCATATTTTGTAAATATTCTGTTTAAGTTTAGTATGTTGAATATCTTGTAGCTTCCAGTAGACTTATTTTTTGCCCCAAGAAGTACACTGTTGTACGTACATTGTGTAAAATGTTTTCTTGTCTGTCTTTGACCATTAGCTTTCTATTTCCAGACATTATAAGGAATTTCTCATTTATAATGTTTAATGTTTGGGCTGTAGTTGGGTTTTTATTTGTATGATTTGATGTTGTTACAGGATGCTTTCTTTTTGCATTTTTGTTTGACTTTTAATGGTTTCTGATTTATACAGCCTTTGTAAGTAACATTCCAAGTACAACACTGACAAGCGCATGGACACATGTTCAGAACTTGAGGAGAATGAAGGCTCATGGTGAAGGATTTAAGCAGTTTGCTTTGAAAGTTTATGCATGTTTTGTATTGAAAAATGTAAAATGCACAAAGAATGTTCTGCATTTTTCATGATGCAGAAGATTGTTCTGCATTTTTAAATTTGTCATTACATGTTGAATTGAACTTGTAACCGAGACTGTAATGCAATGTTGTATAAAACCTTGTATGGAAAACATCTATCTCACTGAGCAAAGAAGAAAAATCTACCATCTCTTTGGAGAAGATAACTACTTGGTAAGACTGTGGCCCCTGCACCTGGACTCTGTATATTGAGGTCACATGATTTGAAATCACATTTATTTCACTGTTTTGTGACACAGTAACTGTTTGTGTTAAATTGTTTAGCAGCTGACCAGCTCAGAAGGAACAGAAGATCTGAACTTTACTCTCGGGATGGGATTCACTTCATGTAACCAGACTTTACAAACCTGAATGATTCCCCTGAGCAGCAAAATACTGTTGTGTGAAGGCTTTCGCTTATACAGCCAGTCAAGATATGCATTAAATATTGCATGCATTTATCTAAAGGTTTTTATCTGTACATTTAAAATAAATGACCATTATGATCTACAACATGGACAGTTTTTTTAATTCTCTGCATATATGTAAATAAAACTTTCATAATTCTCTAATTATTTAAGTGAAGCCAGATCCCTTGGTTTTGTGTATAAAGGTTCTGATACATTTCTTATCCAAGCAACATTGGGAGCAAAATGAAACTTGGAATTTGTAGCAGTGGAAGAAAAATGTTACTTAAATATTTAACACCATGGTCCCTTTTTCTGGCTACATTACCCACTAGGGCCAGATTAACCCCTCAAATTGAAACAAAACAAAACAGGGCACACTTAGTTTTAGAAGGGAATTGTGTTCTCTAGAGACAAAAGTTCTCTCTCTTTTTTTACAGTAACTTGAAATAAACCCAACAAAGGGATTGATGAAAAAAATCACCAGAGTGGTCCTGGGTGCCATAAAAACAGATCAAATCCTCAGGGCATATTATTTCCATCTCCAATTTGGTAGGTTAACCATGTTGGAGAATGTATGAACTTCCATATGAATGAATTGTTATGCTGAGAATATTTGAAAGATTTATGATTTCTTTTCCATGCACTCTTTTAAACATTCACTTAAAATGAAAGTGTGTTGTTACATTGCTAATAAGTATTAACTGGTGGAACAATTAACCACACTATCATTTCTTTAACGTAGAACCCTGCACTGGCATTGTAAACTTCCAGATTTAAAGGTCATTCTACACAGTGGTATAGCTATTTTGTCCTTTCCACCCTCTACATCTTGTCCCAAACAGACAAATGCATTGGAGAAAGACAAAGACAGTGCAAAACAGTGATAAGCAGTCCTCTGAATTTCCATGCTGTTTTTTCCATGCACTGTAAAAAATGTTGTATATGACTCTTGAGCATTAAAAAAAATATTCAATTTTGTGGGGTTGAAAACCTCAAGAGAAACCACCTGGAAGTACACAGTGGAGTACTGAGCATTGATTGCTGGTAGCTGAAAATGATGATGGGCAAATACATACCAGAAGTGTTGTTTTGTTCAGAAACGTAACAGCTGCCAAATTGAGATGAATACTTGCAGTTCTTTCACAGAATAACTTTCTGCATTTTCTCATGTATAATAAAAGTAGAAGTTTTGAAAATTTTGGTTTCTAGATAGCTTACCACAAAACGAATTATGAAGAATAAATTGACACTATTATTAATCATTGTACAGTAATTTCCCCCACTAATTTTCCTCTGACAGAGTGACACCAAGAATGCCTTTCCTTAGCTGATGAGTATTTAAATAAATGGGGTAACTATGTTCTATCATTTTTCAGCAAATGAGACATTGAGGATGAGGGGACCACACCGGCAATGTGAATAAACTTCACCTTGAGGGCATAATCTGCTAATTTTCTTCTTATCAAATAACGGTGTAAACTCAGGCCGTTTATTTCTATGGTCAATTATAATTGTGCATTTTTTAAATGGGACTAAAGCAATAAAGCATGTGAAATTCACATTATTTTTCTTTGCTTCAGAAATTGTAGAAAGCAAATACATGCCTCTGGCTTTTAAACTATACAGTGGTACCTCGGGATACGAAATACCCAGGTTACGAATTTTTCGGGATACGAAAAAATCCCATAGGGATTTATTGTTTCGGGTTACAAAAGTTTTTTCGGGTTACGAAAAAAACTCCGGCGCTATTTTAAATGGAGCCGCGGCAGAGCCGCGGCTTTTTCCCCATTAGCGCCTATGGGTTTTCGGCTTACGAAGGCTTTTCGGGTTACGAAAGCGGCCGCGGAACGAATTATTTTCGTAACCCGAGGCACCACTGTATAGCTTGTGGTTGGTAGAAGTGTCCCAATCCCCCCTTCCCACTAATTCTAATAATGTCAGAACTGCATCAAACTAAATATTGTTTGAAGGTTTGCTCTGACATTAATGTTACCAAGTCTAATAATAGAACAGTTATGTAGATATGCATTCAAGAAAAGATGAGAAAGGTATACCTTTTAAAATAATAAATGGTATTGATCTTTGCACATTCTTCAGAAGTTAACCATAACCCATGGGTCTTAGCTTTGAGACAAAACAATTTTGTAACCCAAACAAATTTCTCAGGAGGTAGATGCTAGGCTGGCATAGTTAAGTGGAAGTAAATTCAATTAAAATGTAGTGGAAAACAGTTAATCTGTTTCAAATAGGTATGCATCTAGGATGTTTTTTCCCCCCTGTTCTTTCTTACAGGCATACATTTTTCCATTACAAAGCTCCAGATTTAGTTGGTGATAGAATTAAATTTAAATTGTTTGGAATAAAGAAATAATGGCCACAGTTAAGGTGTAAAAACTGTTTTTAGTATGGAAAAAAATTCATTTTTGTTTTGCACAGTGACTGAAGTCCTTTCCAGGTGGTTTTGTTCACGACGGGAAGATACAGTGGTTTGAGGACCTGATGACATTCTACAATTTAGCGATTCGCCTCTGGAGTTGTTCTCAACTCTGAATACTTTGGTGATATTGCAACTCCAAGGGCCAGAGTTGGAGAAAAGGGATCTTGACTGCAAGTTTCTGTACTGATGTGACTGCCCTCTCACTCCCCCCCTCCCATGCCAGTTTGTCTGCCATCTGGAATGTTAACTGCTAGAAAACTTTTTGGATGGTTCTCCTTGTTGCTGTTTGTGAGTAGTAGCACATGCATCCCATCTATTGCCAGTTTGGAAATATTACCATTAAGCATTTAAAAAATAAAGTGTGTTTGCATCTCTCTCTCCCCTGCTATCATTCTAGTGGGATCATTCCTCTGGCTTTTAAAAAAGAATAGATCCTGCAAAGCACAAGCAGGGCTACCCCTTCTACTTTACAAGGGGGTGATGAAACGTTCTTGGCCTGACCAAAAAGGGAATGACCAAGAGCCATGAAACTTGGTCACATGTTCAACCCAAAGTTTGACACACTTGGTACATCATCAGTTTTTTTAACCTGTCTGGGAAAAAAAAATCTGATATCTGTTCACTGAAATACTGCTCTGTTTCTGGTAGTACCTCTGAATCACTGGAAAATTTCTTTCCTCTCAAACTCTTTTAAAGGTTTGGAAGCAGGAAATAAGATGAAGCAAGAATTGGTGAGTAGGGTGGATAGTCTATGAACTCAAACCCCAGATTCTTCAAAGCATCCACTGTCTTGCCAACCCTGTGAACAGGAATGTCCTGCAAGAAGAGAACACCTCTCCACAGCTTCTCTTGCCATTTTTCTTTCAATGCCTCCTTTAATTGACACAGCAAGTTAGAATAGTAGTCTGCATTAATTGTTTGCTCCTTCTGATAACAGTAATCAAAATACCTTTTTTATCCCCAAAAACTGTTAACATGACCTTTCCTACTAATTTTTCATTCTTGAATGTCTGGCTGTGGAGAATCCAAGTGCTGCCACTACATGGATTTGGTCACTGGATAATAGTGGTCACTGGTTTGGTCACTGGATAATAGTGATGTAACAATGTTTCGTTAACAGTGATGAGTCTTTCAAAAAAACAATTCACTAGATTACTCAAAATGCTGCAGAATCAACTTCAAGGTATCCACTTGATTTTCAAACATTTCAGCATCCATTTGGCTGACAGCTTTTGCACCAACAGCTGCTCTTGAGTTATAAACCCAAAATGTTCCCAGGCTATCTCTAGTGTCTCAGCAATTGTTTCACATTCGCCGATCTGCCAAAATCAGGTTATGAACGCACTCAATAATTTCAGGAGTTGACACCGTTGAAGGCTTCCCAAGCCTTGTATCTCCAGCCTCAAAATGATGCTGAAAGTTGCCACACCTGTTCTTTGCCTCATACACTTGCTTGCCTCATACACTCATGGATTTCCATTTTTCTCTTTAGGAACAGAAACTTTATGATGGCCCTCAGTTCCACACTTGAAAATTCCATTCTTTTTGTTGACACAGTTCTATCAATGATCTGAAAAAATTCAGAAAATATTGCTACCATCCTGCAATTTAGCAGTTTACAATACAGAGAACACTCTTTCAAGCTATAGGGACAAAATTACACTCAGATTTTGAGAAGGTTGGGCTGAGAACATTTCAGCACCTCCTTGTATAGTACATTGTGGACCTGGAATTTCAGTGATGTGGAGCAGTGTGTTCTAGTTTGTTGGCGTCTGTGGCCACTCTGATATACAGAGGGCTCGTTCTCAGTAGAGTTTAAAAGCAAATTGCTGAACAGGTTATATATCCATCGTTCCCACTTGAAATTGGTTCTGATCCTACTGTGCTTGGTTTCAACGGAAGTTAAGCGAGGCAAACACAAAAGAGCTGCTCTTTTCTGACACTAGTTTTTGGGTGGTTCTTTCGAAAAGACCCAAATCCAGCAAGTGGGAACGATGGGGTCAGATTCTCATCCGGGAGCTGCACCAGCTCTTGCCAGCTTCTCTCAGCCAGCCTTGGTGCTTTGGTGCTGTTTTTGAGGGCACAGCCATGGGCCACCATCTTGGGTGGCTCCTCTCCTGCGGCGCTCTCTTTCAGCTCAGCCAAGGCTGGCAGGCGGGGCAGTCCTTCATACCTTCCTCCCCTTGGCAAGGAGGGAATTGAGAGGCTTTCCTCCTTGGAGAGAGCCAAGGCAAGCTGGGAGCCTCACCAGAGTCCTTGGAACGAGGCTTCACCTTCTCCCCTTCCTCTGCTTTTCCTAGCTTGGCTATGGAAACCCACTGAGTGCCCCTGGGCAAGTCACTCTCTCTCAGTTGGAAGGTTGAGGAGTGCTCTGGCCAGGCTCTCTTCTTCCTCTCCCCCGCTCCCTCAAGTGTGAACGACAAAGGGGAGTAAACGGCCCCAGAAAGATTTGATCACAAAATAACCTTTTCCACACCGGCTTATTTTGTAGTGGGAATGAGACCAGAGTATCAGCACCTCCAGTATGCCTTTATCTTTTTTTAGGATTGCTCATTTTGTTGTCCATTATTTAGTTGAAAAGTCAGCACTTGCATATCAGATAAATCAGTTGAATCAAATACAGCTTGTTATTAGATATACCAGGCAATATTAGAATGAAAGAAAAGTCTCTTAAATCGCTGCGTAAAAGATGATTAAGGGGCTGTTCAGAGTGGCAGTTTGGGCCAGCTTGGGGTGGAGTCAGGGCATAGCATCTACACGACGCATGGCCCAGCTCCACCCAAGAGCGTGTGACGCACCGCGTGGCGTGAAGCATCATGGTGCTCCTCTTGCGCTGTGTACATACAATACAGTCCTCAAGAAGCGCAGCCAAGCCATGGTAACGTGGCTGTTGCACCCTTTGCAGGGTGCAAAAAGGAGGCGCAAAGACCAGATTGGGGCAGCGGTGTGTGGTTGCTGCAACCCCAATCTGGCTGAAACAAGAATGGCTTCATGCTGCTCCTTCGGGGCTGTTTGTACAGCCCCTAACTCACTTTTCTAATAGTTTGATACTAAGGCAGGTAGCTTGGCATTGAGGTGCGCTTCTGCTACTCAAAGTATCTAGTCATCCAGAAATCATCCAGGAATTAGCCCATCTGTGTAGTCATAGTTACTGTTTTGTCCATTGCAACTAACAGTAGTTAAAAATGGGAAGATATGAATCCAGAGATGAGAATGGGGGAGGAGTTGGCTCACCTGCTTTTGCAACAGAAAAAAATCTGTTGCAGATTTGCTGTGTGATGTTCTCTTAAAAGAGTTTTTCCATTTTTCTCCTGCTCTGCCTAACATGGAAAAAGCAACCTCATCAGGTTCTTTCTTCATTTTTTCATCTTGATTGTCTGGAAAACTTTGATCTATTTAATTTTTCTCTCTCAAGTTGCTTTTTGTAAAATCCAATAACAGGGTAATCTTTATGCATTCCAGGCTACGTTTTGTCCTGTTGACTGCTATGTTGCATTTGTCTAAGTCTGATATGTATGTAGTGAGGAGGAAAACAAAGAAATAGGTACCATATATATTGGGAGCCAATATATGTTGGAAGTTCATTTTAGAAAAGCCAGTAGAAAGCTGTTTGTGTCAGGAGCCCCCCAGAAGATGGTAAGGCAAAAAGAGAAGCATCCTAGCTTCATATAGAATGCAAAATGCACTGCTGCTGCTTTTTTTAATTAATAGTAGCACTGTGCAATTGTATTAGTATACCATGTTAATTATATTAATATAATTGTTATAGTGTAACAATTATATCCGATGATCTCAAAGTAGCTATCACTCTATAGAAAACAATTAAAATTGTAAATTATAAATAAAATAATAGATGACGAATGACGATAGATGAGAAATGAAATAGTACAAACTGCAGTCTAAGAAAAATCAAATATATCTTCTTCCTCTGAAAGCTTGTTCGAATAAATATGTATAGAATTATAGGAGACAACGAGTCCTGTAACCAGAGTGCCACCACAAACAACCTTGCCACATGTGGTTAGACCTGCAAACCACATTATTCTGGGGCACCATAAACAGAGTCTCAGATTACATCTAATTTGAGCACTCACATTTTATTCCTGAGAATTCTTCCTTACACCTAGTTCACTTTCATTGCAGTACTTTTGATGTTTCCTGAGATTGTTAGAACTGATGGAATCTATCTTGATTCAGGTTAGTGTTGCTTTCTATAATTTGTATGATTTGGAGGCTGAATTGGAGGCTTCCTTTCCACCCTTACGATTTTGCTTAGTGACCACCCACTAGAGTTGAGTGTTTCAGAAACAATATTTTAGCTGTGTAGCCTGTTACAAGGATGTGAGACCATCATTGAAATGTGTTGATCGTTTTTTTAAAAAAAAACAACAAAAACCAAGCACATTAAAATTATTATTACACAATTATTCTTGTGTCTGAGTATTATGTTAAATTGAAGTGTGAATATATTAATTATAATACAAGGTTATAGATAAGTTATAAATGTTAATTATGTGTCTAACCATTGCACCACAGATCTGAATACATGTTTGGTAGGATGTTCACCTAGTACAGATTGGCGCCAAAGCATGGAAATTCAGTTCAAGTACCTGGCTCTCTGCCAACTGGATACATTGACAAACACTTCTTGTACTTTAATATCTATCTTCATTGCTTTTTATACTTTAATTTCCATCATTATCATCTTCATCATCATCTCATTTTATATAGTTCTATAGATGTACATGGTACTTTACAAGTAAAACAAAAACTTCTACTCCAGGTAAATTCTATAACATAATCCCATAAACCATTCCTCTAGTTCTTGCTACTAGTGTGCAGAAGAACTGAATTCTAACAGTCTTTGATTGTGTCACCATCTACAAATGAGTATTTGTAGCACAGTCCTGTGCACTGTTAGACTATCTTCACTGCTGTAGTATATGTAAAGGCTCCCTCCTATTATCCTCTCTGTAATTGTATTTTTCACTCATTCTTCAGTGACATCGTAATAACGCTTATTTATAACCCCCCTTTCACCAAATGTTTCCACATGTTCAACAAAGCCACTAAATATTGTGCTGTCTCAGCTGTAAACACCCCGTTCTGGAAATTAAGTATTCATATTTCTTCCATTTTTGAAACGTTACCAATAGGCACTGAGCTGCAATGGTCTACAATATCAGATACTGGGATATACATCCTGTCTACCAGGCATGGAGGTTCAAATGATAGAGGCATGGTTAATGGGTTCATGTTTAGAATTGCACAGAATTTGAATTTTCAAATCCAAAGTACAAAATAGACTATCCATGTGCCATAAGTTAGCATGATGTGTGTATGTGTGTTGATCAGTGGTTCAAATTTCCTTGGTTTTGGCATCATAGCCCTGGCCATATGTCACTTTAAACTGGAGGGTTTTTCTTCTGGGGGAATTTTCTTCCTTTTTGAAGCACAAGAAGATAACGGGGAAAAACCCAACTACACTGTGGCTAAAGTCAAAACAATAGCAAACAATAAACAAACACGCTGACTGTGCAAAATGGATCCATTCCTCACACAGAAAGCAGCAGAATTGAGAAAATAGCAGCAATAAATAAAGCGTGACAAGAAAGTATAACATTCAGTATTACTTTCCGTAGGAAGGAAATCGCATGGAAACCTATCATGAGCCATACTGTGGGAACTGAGCACCATTTCTCTAGATTTACAATATAATTTTAAAAGGTTATGATTTTCCTCCCATATTTTCCTTAGAATTTAGACCCTATAACTATTGCTATTATTTATCTCTTTTGTCATTTTAATTATTTGCTTTGACCCAATTAAAAAGGACATTTTCTATTTTGAAAAATAAAAGTTACCAATAAATTATAAAAACGTGTTAACACATGAGCAATAATTTATCATTAAAACAGGGCACCATATGCTACTAGGGAATTTTTGATGTGCACATTGAGCATAATCAAAGGAATTTATCTCTTGGTGTATATCTTCATTTTGTTTCCACCAAGAGAAATCAACATTTTTGCTGTTTGATCAATTAACAATATTGTGGATCCTCCACATTTGCTGGAGATAGCGGTGCAGGACTCCCACAAAAGCAGAAAAACTGCAGAAAACCCACTTTTTAAAAATCTGAGCGAATGGCTCTTTAGGAATCTCTAAGTCCTCCGACATGACTCTGTCAGAGCTTCTGGAACGTTTGATTTCCTAGAGAGAACATATTAATCAAATCTGCAAATAATCCAATCCACAAAAGTCAAAGCCACAAATACGGAGAGCCCACTGTATTGGGAAGACTCTGTTACAAATTATTCACCTCCCCCTTTCCTCATAAATAGTGCCCTGAAAGAAAATGTAAAGAGAAGTCTTTCACACAAATGCAGCATGTGCAGAGGACTGCAGTTCTATGCTCTGCTCACTTACCAAAGAGTAAGTGAGTTCAGTTAGATTCTCTTCTGAGTAAATAAAAGTGTGGTCATAATGAACTTGATAATGCAGTTAACTGCAAATGAAGTTGAAAACTCATTCAAAATGTTTAAACATCACAAATCAAGGCAAGAAACAAATGTTATAATATATTTAAAATTGTGAGCCTTGCTATTCATAAGACGTCTCAGTTGCACTATTCAAAGCTTCACTTGTTGTCATGAGTACAGGATAAAAACAAACTTTGAAACCATATTCCTCAGTTTGATTGCGTTCTAACAGTACCAAGGAGAACTCTTGTGGATCTTGACTCCTTTGAAGAGTAAGGCCTGATACAAATGGACGCCTTGTGGTGCCCTCGGGTCAAAACTAGGGCCCGGGAGCACACAGCAACCGCATGCCCCCAAGCCCTAGTTCGTGTGGACGGTGCCATTGTCCACACAGTGCGCATAATGATGACATCACATGCACGCCACATCCAAACAGCATGGTGCGTGCATGATGTTGCTGTGATGCCCCAGGGCACAAATGGCGCCTTGGTGGCTTCACGGCAAGGAATTCCATTTTGGAGATCCTTTTTACTGCGGATTGTTGTTGTGGCCGTATGGTTGCCATGACAACAATCTGGGGGAGAAAAGGGCAGCCTCTGACCTCATCTGTACCTGGCCAAAATTAGTATTGATAAAATATTCCTGATACTTGGACCTGTTCTATAGCCTGGGCAGAAGCATATTAAACCTATTTATATGTTTATTCATTAAGGCTACAGATCCCATGGTTCCTCATTCTTGGTTGCTGCTGATGGAACTTGTAGGCAAACCATCATTTAGCATCATAGAGTTGGAAGAGACCACAAGGGCCATCCAGTCCAACCCCCTGCATCTGTCATAGATAGAAAGATGACCTACCATGCCTATTTGGATGCCCCATATTAAAAGTGCCTGATAATACAGTTGGCCCTTCTTATCCATAGATTCACCCACCCATGGCTTAATTATTTTAAAAAAAATAACAATAAATTCCAAAAAGTAAAACCTAATATTTTATATTGGGAACACCATTTTAATATGCCATTACATATAATGGAAGCTGAACATCCACGGATTTTGATGTCCATGGTATCCAGGGGATCCTGGAAACAAACTCCAGTGCACAGAGCCCTGGCAGTGCAGTGGTTAAATGCAGCCAAAATGGGAGTTTGATCCTGCAGTACTCCAGGTAGACTCAGGCCTGGAACAAACAGGCAGGAAAAAGTGGCTCGATCCTGCTTTTTAAGTGGGGTTGAAACCCTCCTGTCCGCACAGCCCACTCCCAAGGTGGTCCATGGATCAACCACATGGTGTGGCATCAAGCTGTACCGCTGGGTAATTTCCTTTTGTTCCTTCCCCACCATACATCATACCATCACACAAACACACCACTGGTGACCCCCATGTACTTTCTTTTTCGGCCCAGATGCCATCCCATTAGATGGCTGCCCCTTTAATCAGCACCTAGTCGGCATTTCAACCTTCAGTCCAGGAGGAATTCAAAAATGACTTCCATTTTGAGCATGACTAAGAAGTATGAATTTATATTAAAAGTTTTTAGCTTTTATTTGTTAATGTCCTACATTTTTCTTAATTCATTTCATTACATTTTATGGTGCCTCATCCTCCTTTGTGGTTATGACACCTGGTTACCCTGACCATGCTCACACACCAATGGCATATATATGTCTGTCACTAAATGCATCTGAGGAAGTAGACTGAAGCCTACGAAAGCTCATGCTGCCAATTGCTTTCTTTCAGTGAGTCTCAAGATGCTACAAGATCTCTCTCTATATTGATTAAAAGGGGGGAGAGCTTATTCAATAAAGGGGAGGTTTTATTGGAGGGCACGACCAAATAAAAGCTAAACACAGTCCTATAAATATATACATATAAAAGTGTGTGTGTGTGTGTGTGTATGTGTGTGTGTGTGTGTGTATATATATATATATATACAGTATATATAAATCCTGGCTCAAAATGGAGGACACAGTGGAATTCTTCCCGGACAGAGGGTTGAAATGTAGGGCATGTCTTGGGAAAGGGAGGGCCAAGCCTGGTCACCCTGCATGCAAGGGTAAACCCATGCTTCTTAGTGATGCTCAAAATGGAGGACATTGTGGAATTCCTCCTGGACGTCTCCTGGAAAAGGAGAACACAAGCCTGGGCGCCCCTGGGCTGGGTTGTTGTAGCTAAGGCAGCAGAGAGAGAGAGAGAGAGAGACACGAGAGCATGCTGGGAGTTGTAGTTTCCCCAAATAAAACATCCTGAAGTATTTTGTCCCTCGTCCCGCCCCGTCTCCCTCCCCTCTCCTTTAAGCCCAGCGCTTTCCAACGTGGTTCCCCTTCAGGTAAAGAGAGAAAGAGAAACGACAAAGTCCCAGGAGGGCTGTCTAACACTGTGCCTGACAGGAAATATGCGTTTCGGGTTAAAGTACTCTTTGTGGCCCCAAGAAGAAAAATACAGCCTTCAACGTATCGAGTGTGTGGGAAAGGGAGAAGCCCGCCGCAGGGTTGAAACCCTCAGAGGAGGGAGCCTTTTTTAATCAGGCGCGGCTAGGGCGGCCCCACCGGCCGGGGTCAGAGGTGAAGCGGAGGGGTCCTTCGCTCCTTCCTTCCCTCGCTCCTCCTGACATGCCAACCCAGCAGTCGGCGGCGTAGCAGCTGCGCGGAAGGTGAGGGCGGCCAGGGGCTGCGGGGGCAAAAGAGGCTCCTCTCGGCCTGGGAAGGGGAGAGGCAGGGCTGGGAGAGAGCGGGAGCCGCCTAGAGACTGCCTGGCTGCTGGGTCGGGATAGGAAACCCTGGAGAATTCATGGGGCCACACAGAGGGGGGCCTAGAGGGGAAGGAGAGGGGCTCCAGTGCTGCATTTCTCTCCTGAAACCTCATCCCAGCCCTACGCCAAAGAGAGGGACACCTGGCTTAAGGAGGCTATGTGTGACAGGGATCTGGGAGTCCAAATAGACCACAAATTAAACATGCGTCAACAGTGGGATGCTGCAGTTAACAAGGCCAATGTGATTTTAGGCTGAATCAATAGAAGTATAGTGCCTAGATCAATGGAAGTACTTGTGCCACTCTATTCTGCTTTGGTCAGACCCCACCTGGAATATTGTGTCCAGTTCTGGGCACCACAATTCAAAAAGGACATTGAGAAACTGGAGCATGTCCAAAGGAGGGCAACTAAAATGGTGAAAGGTCTGGAAACCATGCCCTATGAGGAACGACTTAGAGAGCTGGGGATGTTTAACCTGGAGAAGAGAAGGTTAAGAGGTGATATGATAGCCCTGTTTAAATATTTGAAAGGATGTCATATTGAGGAGGGAACAAGCTTGTTTTCTGCTGCTCCAGAGAACAGGACCAGGAACAATGGATGCAAGCTACAGGAAAAGAGATTCCACCTCAACATTAGGAGGAACATCCTGACAGTAAGGGCTGTTCGACAGTGGAATGCACTCCCTCAAAGTGTAGTGGAATCTCCCTCCTTGGAGGTCTTTAAACAGAGGCTGGATGGCCATCTGTCAATGGGGATGCTTTGACTGAGATTTCCTGCATGGCAGAATGGGGTTGGACTGGATGACCCTTGTGGTCTCTTTCAACTCTATGATTCTATGAGAGTGATAGTGGAGAGGGGACCTGCATCTGCACTGAAGAAATAATCCAGTTTGACACCGCCTGAACTGCTGTGACTCTAGGGGATGCTGGGATTTGGAGTCGGCAACATCTTTGGAGTTTTCAATGAAGAAATGGACATTTTTAAAAAACCATTCCAGTGTTGGCGAGGGTGCAAGACTACTGCAGCCAAGAAATCAGAAGGAATTCTCCGGAGATGCCAGTCACAGCTGCTGGCAAAATGTCAGAAACAAACTTTTCTAGAACATGGCCTCGTAGCCTGAAAACCCAACAAAAAACTATGGATGCCAGCCATGAAAGCCTTCAACTTTACAAATCAGAAGGAAGTTAGGAAAGGGAAGGAGATAAGATCATTGGGAAGGGGAAGGACAGCCGTGAAGGAGCTGGAGTACAGCCAAGCACAAAAAGCAAGAGTCACCCAAGCTGTCACATACTACGTTTCTGTCCACGGATGTGAATGCTGGACAGTGAAGAAAGCAGAAAGGAAAGGGATTAATTTGTTTGCAAAGTGGTGCTGGAGAAGAGTGGAGAGCCAAAAAGAAAACAAATGAACAGATCAAGCCTGAACTCTCCCTGGAAGCCAAGATGACAAAACTGAGGCTGTCGTACTTTGGCCACATCATGAGAGCGCATGAATTATTAGAAAAATGCAGTGAGGTTAGGGAAGGTAGAAGACAGTAGAAGGAGAGGAGGACCGCATGCCAAGTGGTTAGACTTGTTCAGGAAAGCTATGGGCCTGGGCCTACAGAACTTGAATAGAAAGGTAGAGGATAAGGGGGATTTGGAGACATCTCATCCATAGGTTCATCATGAGTCAAGATCGCCTTGAAGGCAGATAGCAGCAACAACAAGTGGCCCCAGAGCTCTCAGACTGAGAAGGCTAAATATCTCACAAAAGTACAAACCCCAGAATTCCATTGCATTGAGCCATGGCAGTTAAAACAGTACTATTTCTGCAATGCAGATGCTGCCCTGGTGCCCTGGGCTAGTCTGTAGGGTAACCATGCAGTTCTCTTGGGCGTTTCTAACGGTGGTTTTCCTCATTCTAGATTCCGGCTTTTGTTTGTTTTTTCCTTTGAGTTCATTCTGAAGCCCCAGAATGGAATTTGAGCTCATGGAGAATGATATTCTGGAGTCACTTGAAGATCTAGGGTATGTATGAGTGGTGACATGCCTAAATGCTTGTGATTGCTTATTTTTTTTTAAAGCTCTTGTTATTTTTAATTTGTTTTGTCAGCCTTATGTTTCTTATTTTTTGAATAGACACCTTTTTTAGTTATTGAATCACTGTTGGTTCATTGAAGTGTTGGGGTGGAAGTAATCCTTTTGTTTTTTTAAAAAATGAAAATATCTTCAGTTCATTCTTAGCAAGACAACGTCTAGGACATGTAAATGTATTTTGGCCATAAGAACAGAATAGTCAAGCTGAATCAGATAAAATATGACCTTGTCCAGCATTCTGTTCAAAAAGTAGCAGAGAAGTTGCCCAATGGAAAACCCATAAGAATTACATGAATACAGCAGCACCTTCTTTCTTAGCTAGTTCATGAGCTATTATTAGTCATTTTACCTGATGCTTTCTTTGATCTCTAAAGTTATGGAATAGATCTGAAGGAGAAAGGGAAAATAAATATTGTATCTTAAAAAAAAAAAAAGAAACGCCTTTTTGGCATCCACTTCTGGCACCCATCAGCAGAGCTCAGGCCAGTGCTATGCTATTGGGGAAAAGGGAAAGTTGACAAATCAGTACATACATTTTATCTTGTCAGTGACTGTTGATTTAGCATCATTCACTAAGCCTTCATGAAGAAAAAGTAATAGTTTAAAATAGACTTTGTAAAGTAGTTGGGATATGGCTGCCTTTTTCCCCTTAGTCATCCTTTCTGTAATATTTGGTTTTATTCCCTTTAACTACATTCTGCATTATAAATCATTAGCTAACTAGTCATTCCTCAGAAACCTTTAGCAAAGGAAAAGTTAAGAGGGAGTATTCCCAACTGAATAGAGCAGGATATACTACCAAGTAACCCTGCGTAGCATTGGCCTGTTACCTACATTTTATTCTTTGTAGTATTGTTGGTGTAATATTCCATTTGTGTGTTGTGGGGAGATACTTATGTTGTTTCCTTCCTCCTTTCTTTTCAAAGCCTGGTCATAGGCCCATATCAGTGCAAAAGAGGAGGGTTCACGCAAAAACTACTAAAAGCAAACAGACAACTATCACAAAAGTGATACAAAATCACAGAAGTGGGGGCAAGGGGAATTGCTTTGTAATGTTTGCTGTTCCTTACAAAAATGGCTAGGTTAACCATACAGTACTGAGCAGCAAGGACTAAATAGGCTTTAAGTTATTTTCTTAAGAAGTTCACAGAAACAATCAGGATAGTGTTGTTCATTTTTTTTCATAATCACGTACAATAAATATATAGTAGCTCTTTATAAAACTCATTCATCTGCAGAGCTAACAGCTGGTACAGTGGGAAAGCATAGGTAATGTAAGAACTGTATTTGTCTACGGTAGATCTGATATGATACAGCTGGAATGTTGGGCAGAAGATAAATAACCTTGAGTGAAAGCATGCAGAGAAGGAATTATGCTTTTATTTACATCACAAACCTATTTTGTGAAGATGTTCTGAGATATTGGAATGACACATTTCAAGATTTTTCTGAAGCTGATATAATTCCTTTAGTTCTCATTTTGATTCTGCTTCTGTAATGGGCAACCTGTGCCTCTCCAGATGTTGTTGGGCAGCAACTCCCAGCAGTACCCACCTTTGGCCATGCTGACTAGGGTTGCTGGAAATTGCAGTCCTTCAGAACAGCCTTGAAAAAGGATCCAGAGAAGCACTGGGAAGAAGTAATTTGGACTACTAGCCAAAGAAATGGGGGACTTGTGTAGGAATATTGTACTTAGTTTGGAGGAGAAAGTTGCTCTAAAAATAGGACAGAGGTTGTGGCTCCCCAGGCACATTTACATCATTTCTTTGGTTTTCTGCCCTAAACTCTGTTATTCCCATGTCAAGACAGTAACATTTAGAAGGTGGCAATGAGCATCCAACATTTACATGGGATGTTTATTGTTGCATCTAGAGCTTGGAAAAGTTGTTGTTATGGATTATAGTTTCCAGGATTCCCCAGCTAGCCTGCCCACAGAGCAGTCCTTGTCTCAAGAAGCTGATATTCTGAATATTTAATTTGGGGTGGGGAGGAATGTTGAAGAAAGAACAAAAAAGGGATTAAAAGGGATTTCAAACAGCAGAAAGAGGATGGAGTGGGAAAGACAATGATAATGGGCATGGACAAAGAATAAAGCTGAATGTATTTAAGCACTATTTTTAATAGGGCTGATAATGTAGGCTTCAGTTCTTAGCACACACATTTGGCAGGACATTTCATTGAAACCAGCAGTGTACGGTACTAAGATTGCATAGATGTAAATATGCTTAAGATTGAAGTATTTCTTGTGCTACTCTATACACCATCCTAATCATATATATTGTTTGTCTTATAGAGCATACTTTGGGTTTTAACAGTATGAGTTTCTGATTTATATTATTTTTATTTTCTTTGTTTGACAGTTACAAAGGCCCATTGTTAGAAGATGGAGCTCTGACACAAGCAGCTTCTGGTGGAGCTAGTTCCCCGGAATATACCAAACTCTGTGCTTGGCTAGTGTCAGAGTTAAGGTTGTTTTGCAAGCTAGAAGAAAATGTACAAGCAACTAACAGTGAGTAATGATGACTCTGACATAATTGATGCTTGTATTTCTATAAAAGAAAATATCTGCAGGAATATCTATTTCCAGACATGTAAAATATATGCATATGTGTGTGTGCAAACATACATTTGATAATGGATTGCATTAGCACATTCCAGGGGGGGAAATCATCATGTTCTTTATAAACTACTCAAAAGCGTTTGACTGCATAGACCATAAAATGTTATGATTGGCTCTTAAAGCTAGGGGTGTACCATCCTATTTGATTGTCTTGATGTGTAACTTGTAGACAGGGCAAGAGGCTACTATACAGCATTTGTCAATTATACAAGTGAGCTCATGTACATAATTCACTATATTTTGCTTAATTTAGCTGCATAATTTTGCCAAGGAAAGGCACAGAGACATAGGCAGAGCCCTGTCCACTGCTGAGGTTTGAGCTATCACTTACTCAGAACCTAATCACTTCCATGTATATCTTTGGAAATATATGGAATATATATAAGAATGCTGGAACTGATCCCCTCCCCCCCTCACCATTCCCTTCTCCTTTTGTGTCGTGTCTTTTAGATTGTAAGCCTGTGGGCAGGGAACTGTCTGATTAAAAATAATATATGTAAGCCGCCCTCAGAGCCATTAGGGCTGAAGGGCGGGATATAAATACCTAAATAAATAAATGGCCTAGGAACCATCTCTTTTTTAAAATTAAATCTTAGCTTTTCAGCAAAGTGCATTTTGTGTCCAGTACTACATTCTGCTTTTTGTAGTCCCATAAAATCACAGCTTACACACATGTATATTTTTAGACGCAATTTTAAAAAATTAAGACTACTTCTTAATTTAATTGGAAACTTTAGTCTTTTTCTTTAAAAGTTAGCAGTCTGTTTTAATTTTCAGTCACAAATATATTCTTCGGTTTATGCATAGGTCTTACACCTTGACCTTTCCACTGCAATAGGAGAAGAGATGCTTCTAAATCTGAATTATCCAAATACCACTAAAAAGCTACAATAAAATCATATTAAAATAAAACAGTTAAAGCATAGCTAATAATCAGAAATCACAGGAGCAGATGAACTAGGTGCCAAGTGCTTGAGGAAACAAGGTCGTCTTTAACTTTTATTTGACAATATTCATGGTGGTAGAACTTGTTTAAGAATAGTGCATGTCCAATTTAATGTTTTCACTTAATTCTTGTTTAACAATTGGAGCCTCTATTGACTGACCTGTTTGAACTAAGATAATCTCTTGTGTTAAGGTCCGAGTGAAGCAGATGAGTTCCAGCTTGAAATGAGTGGATTACTGAGTGAAATGAACTGCCCGTATACAACACTAACTTCAGGAGACGTCACCAAGCGCCTTCTTAATCAGAAAAACTGCCTCCTAGTGCTCAGTAAGTCGAAGGGGATTTTACAGAAAGCAAGAAGAAATATGCTTCTTTTTGTTAGTGGGGAGGTAATTAGGACACTTGTCCTCATTATGTTCATGAGGGAGAGAGATTTGGATTCATTGAAGGCCCAGAATGAAGCCTTCCAAGTTACATTGGTAGGTACATCAAAATTTAAAATGACTGAACATCTTTTTTCTTTGCTTGTTATGAATGAACTTGGGGTCATACAGTTGGGCCAGAAAGTGCGGTCTGCAGCTGTGCTGCAGCAACTGCACATCCCCGGCCCCAATCTGGGCCACCACCATAGCCCTGAACCCACCTGCCAGAACGAGCAGGTTATTCCTGCTCCTTTTTGGTTCAGCTCTTTTGGGTTGGGGCGGGCTCAGCTTCTGGCTGTGTTTGGGGCATGTGGCGTGTAAATGTCACACCCACAGTGCGGTCTGAAGCAGGCACTTTTGGCCCATTTGTTTCAGGCTTTTGTCAGCAAAGAGGATCACCAGTTGATAGCTGAAAGAAAAATCAAGTAATGAAGTTTATCAGAAAATACCAGTAAGGCTGCTCTTGTTATTCTTAATAGTGGCTTTCATTACAAGCACTCTTTAGATTTTTAATGATAGGTTTTTTTTAAAAAAGGGTAGCTTTCTAGTCTTACATGGAGTAGTTTGTCTTCTACTCGAGCTACTTAACACACCTATTAAGAAAGTACTCATCTGCACCCTAGCTTCTTTTCATGTCACATTCTAAAAAGATGTGCCTGTGAATGAGGTACTACTTGTTGATTTAAGCATTTTTATGGCCAGTTAGCAGGCCTGCTACTTAGTTATATTCTTGTCCTTAGATCCTTGTCATTTCTGAGCTTATTATCTTGTCTGTTTAATAAAAACATGTAGTGGAAATTAAAACTATGGTTTTTAAAAATGATCTTGCCTAAATGAGGCAAATACTTCCCTTCTTGAAAGTTCTAAACTGAGATTGGGTTGTATTGTGAGCTCAGCTGTATTTGTGATGAATTGTAACGCTTGTTCTTCAGCATACCTCATCTCAGAATTGGAAGCTGCCAGAATGCTGTGTGTGAATGCACCTCCGAAAAAAGCCCAGGAAGGTAGTGGCAGTGAAGTCTTTCAGGAACTAAAAGGCATATGTATTGCTTTAGGCATGTCCAAACCTCCAGCCAACATAACTATGTTCCAGTTTTTTAGTGGAATAGAAAAAAAAGGTAAGAACTGCTTTGGAATTATGATTTAGATCCAAAGTTTTTGTATGTAACTAGTAATGCACCAATTTGCAACTTTTTTATACTGCTCTGAAGTGTCATTGAGGAAAGGGCAGTTATTATTTTACAGTTATTTAAATAATCTGTAAGCAGCTTTCAAACAAATATTTTATCTTTTAAAAACAGTATACATAGTTTAAAACAATGAAATCAAATGTAACAAACAAGAAGGCTAAATTCAATAGAACAAGAGAATAAAAGTGAGGAGGCTGGTAAAATGATTTTTAAAATGCTTTGTTAAATTAGGATTATAACTTGGTTACACTTCAGCTGTTTTGAAGAGAGATTAATTACAAGTAACTTGTTATTTTTCATTAGTTACTATGTTGTAACATTTTGATCTGGCTATTAAAGATATTTGCACTTTTGCATTGGGATGTATGTGATTATGATGGGAAATATTTTACTTTTCATGAAATTACAGACGGTCCTTTATACTGTATGTTTAAAAGTAGTTAGATTTTTATATTAAGTCTAAAGATGTTAGAAATGTATATTACACAAAGATATACAAACTTTCTTTACTATTCTGTATGTTTTAATGGTGAAGACAAAGTTGTTTTTCAACATGGTATGTTAATACAGTATATTTTGTTACAGTTAAAAGAAACATTAGCAAAGGTTCCTCCAAATCATGTAGGAAAACCTTTATTGTCAAAACCACTTGGTCCAGTTCACTGGGTAAGTCATTTTTCTGTTGTTTTCTTAGTTACTAACCTTAAGTCTTTTCATTGGGATTTTCAGGGTTTCCGTTACATATATGCAAAAATGGAATATTTTTTGTGGTAATTCATTTATATTATTGTTAAGGATAATCTAGGAATAAAACAGACGCTACCAGAAATATCAAAGAGGATACTTTAGAGTATCCTCTTTGAATACAATTTCACAAAATTGGGCTTATGTTTTCATTGCAGACTGTAGCAAGCAGAAAGAAGAGGAGATTAAGGTATTCTGCACTAGAATTCTTGCAAGGAATATAAAGTTTAGTACAGTTATTCAGGTTGCTCAAGGAGATGAATCAAATCCCTTAAAATGGAAAACAAACATCTTTATCAGGAACTAGTTATTATGATCAGGAGGGGAGTGTATTTATTCAAATAGCAGTTCTCAGTTTTACTGAGGGGGTGAAGCAGAATGAGTTGAGGAAGAAAATTTCTGGCCCTCCAACACAATATTCGGCTGAGCCAAACATCCAATCTCTGATCATGATTTTATGGTTCTCCTAAGGAAGTAGGAAAAACCAAGTGTTAAACTTGGTAATAATGAAGAGGTGTCATTCTCCCATCTGCAACCTCACTAGTGGGGATGGCATATGATGGGCACAACTGGCTTCCCTCAGATGTGAGGCAGCCTAGGAAAGCCCATGCTCAGCAAGGCTACTTTAATAACAGAATGGAAATCATTGATCAGCTATAGCTGTTAGGATTCCTCTTCCCAGTAGCCTCTGGAGAAGCTGGAAGGAGGAGGGATTAAGGCAGGAGTTTTCCCATACCTGGCTAAACTATTGAGACAAACTAGAATATAAGGAATTAAAAAAAATGGATTCTTTTAGTTTACTCATACATGTAGCATGCTTGTAATAAAGCTGTAGAGAATTTTGGAAATGTGAATTTAGGACTGATGATTCATTTCTGGTTATCCATAGACATGATATGCATCAGGTGGAGGCGATAGCCAGGAGTACATGGTATCAGCTACGGCTGATACGCCAACTGTGTCTCTGCCTGGCTCAGGGGGACCTTGAAATAGTAGTACATGCACTGGTAACCTCTCGTTTAGATTTCTGTAATGCGCTCTACATGGGGCTACCTTTGTACCATATTCAGAAGCGCCAACTGATTCAGAATGCTGCAGCCAGACTGATCACCAAGACACTGAGATCAGAGCACATTACACTGGTGTTGAAATCTCTATGTTGGCTGCTGATTAGCTTCTGGGCGCAATACAAAGTGTCAGTTATTACCTATAAAGCCCTACATGGCCTGGGCCCGAGTTACTTAAGGGAACGCCTCTCCCTACATAATCCGCCCCACACTCTCAGAATATCTGGCACAAAAATATTGGAACACCCCAAAACCAGGTTGAAAACTACCTCTTGTAGAACATTTTCTGCGATGGCCCCTAGACTTTGGAACAATTTACCAGAAGAGGTCTGTCTTATCACTTCCTTGGAAGCCTTCAAAAAGGCACTGAAGACGGATCTCTTTTGGCGGGCCTATCCAACTGATCTCCTCTAATCTGATTTGTACATCTGAATATATGACTCGATCCTTACGACTGAGCAACACTGTAACAACTTTCTCCTTTTCCCTTTTATTTTTATTTTTTTGATTGATGTTTTTGAATTATGTATGTATTTTATGATGTTTTTACTGCTGTAATTCCACTTCTATCCGAAGGGAGAAGCGGGAAATATAAATAAAATTTTATTTATTATTTATTTATATGATATAGCAGGGGCATGCAATCCTCCAGATGTTGTTTGCCTGCAGCTCCCAGCATTCATCATAATTGACTGTTCTGGCTAAAGCTCATGAGAATTTCAGTGTAATAACATCTGGAGGGTCACAGCTTGTCAACACTGGGCTGTAGTAGTTGGAAGGGGTAAAGAGCTCCACTTCAGCTTACTAAGGATCAATAAAGCTTTAAACATGCAGTTGTAAAATTGGGCAATTTTCCATCACGCTATGACATTGTAGTTTTTGGCTGGTAAGTTAGCAATAACTGTCCATTATTCGTAGATACAAACTGTGTGTATCCTTAGGTACATCTAGTGCTCAAATTTTTCAGGGTTGGGTTAATTGTTTTTGTTTGTTTTATTTTGTTTGAGTCTGCTTTGTTAAAAACCATAGCCCATCCTCCTAAAATTCATGGTGGCATCTCTTGTAGTGTTTGGAGTAGGAGCTGTTTCCCTGGTATAAAGCCAAATAGTAGCATTTTCTTTGTTTTTCAGCTAATTGCTTTGACCATTTCAACTAATATTTATCTTGCTGCTATGTTTCCTAACTAGGTTTAATTCTGTGCCTTCTTTGATTCATAAAAAAGATATGCTGTGTCCATCCACTGCAGTGAAAAGACTATCCTTTTTGTTTGTTTTGCACATACATTTTCTTAGCAGCAGCTACCTCCAGGTTCAGAATTTTTGATGGCACCAATGTGTACTTGGTTCTTTGTCAAGACAAATTACACTATCGTTAAGCAAATTCTTATATTTTTATTATTTATCCGAGAGACACCAGAGAAAGCAGACCAGCAGTTGCAATGAAATGATACTTGAAAAAAATGCTTACCAGGGTTGAGATAGAGCAGGTCTCTTGGAGATGTTTTCTTGTGCAGCGAATTTGATTCTGTCAGTTGAGTGGGGAAATATGAATTTAGAGAATGATTAATTATGTTTGACTGTGTAATGCTGAAGGTCTGTTCAGATATAACATTTGTGCCTTCATAAGCTTCAGTTTACTATGCCAGAAATGGATCAGATCTCCATGTTCCTTCCTGCTGCTTCCTTTCACACACCAATTTTCCATTGTCTTCTGGTCTTGTTCAATCATAATTTTCTATTACATTTGTGGTTTAATATTTTTATTTTTAGAATTGAGCTACTATTTAATGTTCTTGCTAAAAAGCAAAGATGAAATGACAGTTTTTCCATTATATTCAGAATAGAGAAACATGATTTTAAAGAAGTGTGGGCTACTTCTTCAGAATGCAGGGGTCCATTGACCACCTGGCAGCTCTTCAGAGGCCTGCACTCTTCTGTTTCCTGGCTGCCACCATTCAAGTTGTAGGCACCTGAATTCAGTGGCAATTGCAGCAGTTCTGTCATGCGGAAAAGTTGCAAAGCATTGTGCTGAACAATAGATTCTGTCATAAGGAGCTGGTCCAGTTCTGCATAGGAACAGTTTTTAGATTGTGCTACTTAATGTGGTTGCCACAGCATTTTGTAACACTGGCCAGTTTGGAAGCGGCTATGGCATGAGTGGCAGGAATCAGTTGCCATATTACAGGGTTTAAGGACTGCATGTAGCCCACAGGCTGCATGTTGTCCACTCTCAGTTTAAAGAGGTTAGCATGGAAGCTTCTGAATGAATATACAAGGAGCACATTGATTATTTTTAATACCAAGAATGTTATATCAAAATAAAATTCAATATGTTGAATGAAAACCTTGAATATAATTTAGTTTTTAGATTTCAGCAAATCTCAGTATTTTTCTTTCAGGAAAAGATTGAAGGTATTAATCAAGCCATAGCCAATGAGTATGAAGTCCGGAGGAAATTATTAGTGAAACGTCTGGATGTAACTGTTCAGTCTTTTGGTTGGTCAGATCGAGCAAAGGTAGACTTTATTTGTTTATTTATTTATTGGAAGAAGGCTTTATTCTAGTTCTTGGGGGTGGGGAAATCTCATATATTAAGTGAACTTGCCTAAAACTAAGTTACCAAGTTATTTTGTTTAGAAATGATTTTGATAAGTGGAAGCCATAACAAAAATGTTGCATGTGGAATGGTCATTGCTCAGGATTCAAGCAACCCTCCCAACCCATCCCTTATTCAGTTTTCCTTTGCACTTTCAGGAACAGTTAAATAGTATTCTGTAGCCACTGAGCACACCCAGTGCCCATTGAACTGTTCTCCCACCTGCATTTCTCTCTAAAGATTTTTTTTTCTAGGGGAAGGAGTAGTTCTTCCAACCAAGTTTGGTATGATATTCCATCTTTTGTGGGAGAAGTATTGCTCTGACTCTTTCAGCAACAGTGCTTACATCCTGAATATCAAAAATGCAGGAAATTATATTTGGATAAAGATTTAATTACCAGTTGTATTTTAGTTACAGGGACAAATGAAAACATCCAGTCAGCTTACTGTGTATCTGCAGTTCTCATTAAAAATACCACTACATACCATTAAATGCAAAAGATATCGGGTTTCTGGGTAAATTGGATATTTGCTAAAGATACCCATGAGTATAGTGTTCCTACTAAAGAAGGTTACAGAAATGCAGAACAAAATCCAGAATTTGGAAATTATGATTGGCATTATGAATAAAGAAATCCAAATGACACTGAAGTGAAAGCTGCAGAGTTAGATAACCCTACTTGCACTGGGCAAGAAAGTGATAGCTTGCCCCATTATACATTATTCCATGTGAGACTGTAATTTTGTAACTGTTAATGGAGCTTTAATCTGTTGTTTAGAGTGGCTGTTTAAAAAGTTAGTCAACGAATTGTCCAGCTGGATGTTTCATTAGGATGTCATTGCCAACTGCTGACTTCTCTCCTTCTCTTTTTGTGTTACAGAGTCAGACAGAGAAATTGGCTAAAATCTATCAGCCAAAACGTGCCACCTTATCTACTAAATGTGCTATATCTGTTGCTCATCTCTTGGCTGCTAGACAAGACTTGTCAAAAATTATGAGAACTAGCAGTGGGTCTATCAGAGAAAAGACTGCATGTGCCATTAATAAGGTATCTGTGTTGGCCTCTGATGTAGTTTAGTTCCAAAAGTGTTGTGGATATTGAGAAACTGCATTAGAGAAAATTTTGGAATAACATAATCTTTAATGCATACCTGCACATTTCTGTTCCTTTCCCCCTGGTTCTTTTTGCCAAAGAAAGAAAAGTGTATCTTAGGAACCTGTAGCTATGACAGTTCAACGTGTTATCTTGCTTAGGTTTTTTAAACTGCCCTATGTTGTCATGTTTATATACCATAGAGGATCAGTATCTCTGAGCTAGGAATAGCCACATATTTGATTACACTGTGTGTTTGCTCAGGAGATTTTGGCTACCATTTTGCAAAATTATGTTGAAACAAATCTATATCTTGAAGATTAACATATTATTAATCATGCTTCAGTATTACAAGATAGTCGTGTAACAAGAAGATAAATATTTCCTGCAATAGTTGTACAGTGGTGCCTCGGGTTACGAAATTAATTCGTAACGCGGCCGCTTTCGTAACCCGAAAAGCCTTCGTAAGCCGAATTGCCATAGGCGCTAATGGGGAAAAGCCGCGATTCCGTGCGAAAAAGCCGAAAAAAGCACCAAAAGTTTTTTCGTAACCCGAAAAAACATTCGTAACCCGGAACAATGATTCCCTATGGGATTTTTTCGTATCCCGAAAATTTCGTAACCTGGGTATTTCGTATCCCGAGGTACCACTGTAGTTGTTTCATTACAGCTTTATTTTTTTACAACATTATGTTGTAAGGACTTTCAGTTAAGGTGATGATGCTACAAGACACTCTTGTCTTGTGGGACAAGAGCAGGGGTGGGCAAAATGGGGTCACTAGATGTTTTAAACTTCAGCTTCTAGCATTCTTCACCATTGACTGTGCTGTTCAGGACTGATGGGAATTGCAGTCAGACATCTGGAGGGCCATATTTTGCCTTCTCCTAGACTAGAGATATGTGAATGCAAATTTGATTTCGGTTTTGGATTGGTATGATCATCTTCAATAGAGAGACTCATAGCCCTGTTCCATGTTCATGGGCTACAATAGTGATAATTTCAAGAGATTTTTAAAAAAAAATAAATTAATGTTTCATTGAGCGTTATTAAGGATTTAGTAGTTGGAACTTGCTTCTATATAAATCCTTTGCTTTTAATCCTCATAGTAAGATATTTGAGAACAATGTGATGCTTGTGATACCATTTAAAGCCTTAAATATTTTGGGACCTCAACACTTGAAAAAGTGCTTCTCCCCATATACACCTTCCTCTTGACTGAGGTGCGCTGCAGAGGCCTTCTCTATGTTCCATCAGTGGGTGCAGTTGGGAATGGCCTTTTCTGCTATGATACCTTGTTTGTGGAATGCCACCCACTTGGAGGCCTGATTGGCACCAACACTGGCTTCTTTCTAGGACAACATTAAGGCATGGCTTTTTATAAAATCTTTGGGATCTAACAATTTGCCCACCCCCCCCCCCCCCCGATTTAAATTGGTTTAACAGTACTCCACTCTGAGATGTTATGAAATAGAATGGGAGATAAATATGTTAAAAATTAAACAATATATGAAATATCTTGAATTGCTCAAAGTTTCCTCTTTTTATTCATTTCAGATGCTAATACTAGTATAAGCTTTTCTTTGTATGGATTTTTTCAAGTCACATTACCAAATTATTCAGTAACAGTTGTTATATTGGGTTCACTTTTCCAATCTCTTGGTTTATTTTACTTATAGGTGTTAATGGGCCGAGTGCCTGATAGAGGTGGTAGACCCAATGAAATTGAGCCACCGCCTCCTGAGATGCCACCATGGCAAAAAAGGCAAGATGGCCCTCAGCAGCAAAGCAGAGGTGGAAGAGGCGGATATGAGTCATCATATGGAGGCCGTGGCGGTTATGAACAAGGTGGTTATGACAGAGGAGGTCGAGGAGGATATGACCAAGGAGGCTATGACAGAGGAAGCCGTGGAGGATATGACTCATCATATGGAAGTCGAGGTGGCCATGAACATGGGGGCCATGAACGAGGAGGACGAGGACGTGGTGGTTATGACCATGGAGGCAGAGGGGGAGGAAGAGGAGGCAAACCTCAAGGAGGCTGGACTGATGGTGGCTATCAAGATGCCAACTATAGAGATAGTAACTATAGAGATACAGGCTTTCAAACTGGCGGTTACCATGGTGGTGGCAGCACTGGCTACCAAGGAAGTGGAGGCTATGGTGGTTACCAGTCTTCATATTCAGGAAGTGGATATCAAGGTGGTGGTGGAAGCTACCAGCAAGACAACAGATACCAAGATGGGCACTCCGGTGATCGAGGTGGAGGTCGTGGAGGAGGGCGAGGTGGCCGTGGAGGTCGTGGTGGCCGTGGTGGGCAAGGAGGTGGCTGGGGAGGAAGAGGTGCACAAAACTTTAATCAAGGGGGGCAGTTTGAGCAGCATTTCCAACATGGAGGTTATCAGTACAATCAGTCTGGATTTGGACAAGGAAGACACTTCACAAGCTGAGGCTACAAAACTTCATTTTTATAGAGCTCATGTAATAGACGTCTGTTCATCTCTCTCTCTTTTTTTCTTTTTAAATTAGTACCAGACCATATATGGCAGGCTGTTTTGGGAGGATTATCTTTGCTTTTGAGTATGAAAAAATACAGATAAGTCTGGCACTGCCTAAAATCTTTTCTTCTCAAGGACTCTCAGAACTTTAAAGCAGCAGGTGTGGTTCTGTGTGCTAAAAGAATCTGGAGCCTTGGAGTACATCTCTTCACACCTACAATATGAAAAATACTAGGCCTTGTCATTTTTACATGGACTCGTTGTTTGTTTTAAAAATCTTATGCAGTTCAAGGCAGTCTGAATATTGCTTTTCATTTTCTTAGGCAACAAGCTGGCATCAGATCTGTATTGTAAAGCTGCATATAAGTCTGCATAAGTCATTCTGACATCAGTTTAATTTATGCATTTGCAACTGCACTAAACTGCAGCCTTCTTCAGTAGTCCTGTGTCTATTATATGAGCTCTATTGCTGACAACTTGTTCACTAGCCTTATTTCTCACTAATCAGAAACACTTTCACATGTCTACACCAGAGACCCCCGACCATTGCCATCCATGCAAAGGTCATATATCAAACCAAGCTAAGTTACAAACAGATAGTATATGTAGCCCTATGCTTCAGCATAATTCAGACTTACTTTCACCTAGGATTTCTCCCCTGATCAGCCTAACTTGAAGTTAGCTAGAAGTAATGGCAATCTGAAACTTGTTTTATGCACGAGTTAATACCACTGATCAGAAAATGCAGAAAGATTTCATTTGACATTTGATTTAATGCCCTTCAGCTGAGTTAGTTACATTTTTCTTTACTGAAAAGTCGCAGCAATGCGCCTTGCTGGTTTTTGTGTGTCTGCGTGCGTGCGTGTGTGCGTGTGTGTACAGAAACATTGTCAAGCTGTGAAAGAAAATGGCTGAAAGTTTGCTATTGTATAAAAGGTGAGCAATAAAAGCATCTGTTCTCCTATTTGTTGATTTCTCTTTAACTTTCCTTTAGAGATAAGGTGACTTCAAGCAGAAATCAAAATGTACCTTTCTGCTTATCCAGGAGCTTCTAAAACCTTGCAAATAGTGGCTTCCTACCTCCTCCTCTATCATTTGAATATAGCAAACAGGAAAATGTTACTCTTCTGAGTGAAGGCAGTATTATGTTGTGACAGGAGTGGGGTTGGCGTTACAAATTATGTTCTTTCACCTCCTGATTGAAGCAAAGGTAAATAGAGGTGGGAGGAGAATGGAGGTAGGAAACGATGCACTTTAAAGTACTCAGGCAATTCTTGATTTCACACTCCAATATAAAGATATTAAAAGATCTTGGGCCTGTAAGCTAAAGCCACATGTGAGTCTTGTGCCCTTTGATTTATTGCTCATAAAATTTAGTTCCAATTTGAAACTCCAAACATGCTTCTAATTCTCATAGATGTAGAGAATGCCTTGATAAAGTAGGAGGTGATTATTTTGCTCAGAAACATAAGTAGGACTGGGTTGGCTTGCCATTGTCAGTTCAGAATGCAATTATATCTGCTGTTTATTGCTCTTTGTTTGTATTAGAGATCATTTTATTGTGTATTTCCCTGGAAGCAAGCGATGCAGACAGTTGATCTAATGGATATAATGTTGATTAGAATAGGAACAACCCTGCCTTTAGATCAGGAGTGGATAACTATGGATGGCTGTGGGGCTGCATTCACCCCAAAGGACACCTTGGAGGGCTGCTTTCCCCCTGCAAACAACAACAACAACAACATGTTTTGTCCTCCAGGGACATAGAGGCATTTCCCCATGTTCTTAGACCCTTCCTGGTCATTTTAGGCCCAGGAGTTGCTTTTTTTTAAATAACAGGAAGTAACGGCTTCTGGGACAAGGTTAGCCCTGGTAGAGCCAAAACATGGCAAAAATGCCCCTCAAAACTCCTAGAGGACATTTGGGGCATTTTTAAAAACTTTGGGACCGTTTGACCATCTCTGCATTAGATAGAGAAATTGGTGTCTCAGGCAACATTTTGTGTGTTGAGCAAAGACAATAAATTCTTACTTACCATTTTTTGTTTTTGTTTTTTAGCACCAAGGAGGATGGGAAGTATTTATGCAATTTTCTGTCTCCTGGCCTTTTAGTATTATGCACTTGGATTGGGTAGATGAGGGCTCTGAGCTCAAACAGACAGGCCAAAATAAAGCTGCTTCGGGTCACTTTGGAAGTATGCTATTTAAATGACACACGCATCTTAAGAGGCTGGAAGCCGCGCCAAAGCCACGTGCCAGTCCTAAGGACTGGAGCACAGCTTTGGTATAGCTTTTGATGTCTTAAGATGCGTGTGTCATTTAAACAGCATACCTCCAAAGTGACCCAAAGCAGCTTAATTTTGGCTTGTCTGTTCAGGTCCTCTATTAACTTTGCTGCCTGAGGCAGCAACATATCTTGGGCCAGCCCTGTGTTAGTACATTAGTTTTTCATACGGTCTGCTACTGTTGACAGATAATTTATCAAGTACAGTCAAACACATTTATGAGGAGTGCATGCTTCCTGAAATCAACAAATATACAAATTCATTTAATTTTATAGCCAAGGAATTCTGTCTTTGGACGGATGATTCCTGAAATGCCATATTTGTAGCACCATGGTTAATCAAAAGTTGTAAAAATTCTTATGACCACTAGGTGTTGCTCCTGATCATAAGCAAAAAGTAATTAACCAGCAGTAGTTTTCTCAATTGTTCCTGGTTGGCGGATGTGAATTTTGCTTTTCACCAGAAAAGGCATTATTAGCATTGAAGCTAAAATAGTGGATATAAATTTATGGAGAGAAAGTGTATACTGTCTGCTCCAACATTGATCTTTCTGCATTGAAGAGATGATCTGAAGGGTGTTTCTCTGAGTTTAACTGCTTATAAAGACTCCATGTGATTGAAAACTGGTTATCATTGTTACTCATCTGGGAAGGCTTCCTCCATACATGTGGAAGTCCCTTTCAGACTACCAAAGCTAGGAAGAGAGAGGCTGAGGTGCATGCTTATCAGTCTTTGGTATTTATGTGTGTGTGCTTGCAACAAGAGTGGAAATTCCTTGGCATAAGGCATATTCATAAGGCCTGAATAGGGCTCTTGAGCAGAGCCAGTTAAAGTTATGACATGCTTATGCAAAATCTGCATGCAATGGATTTGCGTTTCACTCTTCTGACAACAGATTTCAAAATCCATTTAAAAGAATAAAAATGAGCTATTGCAAATCTCCAAACAAGACTGATTCAGTCCAAGTATTAGTGAAGGGTGGGCAAATTAAACTCTGGGCCCACACATGACCCCTATGTCTGTTTTGTAGCCCTCAATCCCTGGACCATCCTTTTTCTGGCAAAATATTTAAATATATGTGGGTGATTTGTCTTTCTTTGAAGCCTCTAGGAGTGATTATTTGCCTTTTGAACAAGTTGCGGGGCCCCATATTTTTTAAATGACAACTTTTCAAAACCAGGGATCTCATTTCTGGATGTTTGTTGTCATTTGCGTCATTCAGTGTGGTGTCTGGGCAAGATCCCAAGGGCAGAAAATTGATCCCTGGATCCACTACAGTTGCCTATCTCTGAACATTTTAAAGTAGTTGGGGATTTTTTATGTCCTTTCCTGTGTACTGTTAATGCTCAGGATGGATCACAGGATGGCTTTTCAGGTTTGCAAACAAATTGCAGATCGCATACAGAAAAATACTGAGTGGTTTTATTGTGGATGGGGAAGGTATTTGGCACTGGTGAACAGTGCTCATGGAACAACGTGTTAGCAAATGTGCCAGTGAAACCGGTTTGTAGGAAGTGTTTCTAGCACAAAAGTGGCATAGGATCTGAACAAGAACAGAACAGCCTTAGTCTAGTGAGTGTCTAAGGATTTGGGGTTAATTTGGGGTTTAGGACGGAGCCCTGCTGGCACAGTGATTAAAATGGCAGTATTGCAGCCACAAGGTTCTGAGTTTGATCCCAGGGCTCCCAGGTTGACTCAGCCTTCCATCGGTAAAATGAGTACCCAGGTTGATGGAGGCAATTGGCTTACACATTGTAAACCGCTTAGAGAGTGCTCAGTTCACTGATAAAGAGGTACAGAAATGTAAATGTTATTGCTATTGCTATAATTTGTGGGCTTTTCAGGTTGCCCTAGCAGTGTGAGAGTCACTTCCCTGTTGTGGTAAACAGCCACTGACGGGAAACATGGGCAGTTCCAACTATATTACTCTGACAGTCTTCCTTCTTCCCACCTGATGACTTTCTGCCTATGGAAAAAGCACTCATTCTTACACTATCAGTTTTATAATCCCACCAGTTTTTCTTTTCTTGCATATTTGTTGCCTGCCTAGAAAGGAAGCTGACAGAGGGAATGGATCTATGTGACAGTTTGTCTATAAAACAGCATCAGGTCTCTTCAATAACATGACCAGACCTTTGGTATTATCTCTTGCTTTGTACCCCACTCAATGGTTTTAGGAATGTTTTAATCTATGTCAGATGGGCTTTTTAAAGGTAGGTTTGTAAGGGTGGGAAGATACAACTGAGCAAGCAAAAGTGTGAGTATATGCACATATGCGCCATCTAGACTTCTATCATGGAGTTGTATGACTATCAATGGCAGAGTAATGACTTACTAGTTTGATTTGCCTGCTCACGGGAATGGACTCATGCAGTTACATGACTGAAGCTCTAATTCTATCATTTCTATCATGGAGTTCTGGGAACTGTACTTTTGTTAGACATTTAGCCTTCTCTGTCAGACAGCTCTGAGAATTCTTAGAATTCAATAGCATTCAGGCATGGCAGTTAAAATGGTGTCAAACTGGATTAGTCCTGCAGTGCGGATGCAGCCAAAGTAACATGAAACTATCATGGGCCCATTCAAACCACATAGCTGTAGTACAGTATTCCACTTCAACTGCCATGGCAATGTCATTTGGAATTCTAGGTTTTGTCTTCTAAGCCACTAGAGCTCTCTGGTTGAGAATTCTAAATGCCCTTCGCTAAACTGCAAATTCCAGGATGCCACTGGATGTTGCCATGGCAGGTGAAGTGAAATATTGCACTGTAATTGTGTATTGTAGCTTCATGTTTCAAGTGCCCAAATTGCAAACAATACGGTCTACATAGAAAGATGGAGTTAGAACAGATCTTAAAGGTTATCTATTCTAAACTGCCTGCTCAGGACAGGATCACCACATGTAAATCTGTACATTTCCTACAGAGGGGTTATGCTAATGGTATATTTTTGAGTGATTCTTGTAGCCACATTAATTTAAAAACAGTAGGAGTGCAAAGGCAGATATATGCATCCATCAGTAGCTACTGATGCTATTGTTCAGGAACTGTGTAAACCAAATATCTACATAAATCTGATGTTAACTGGAGGATATCATGGAAGATATCTTCTTTCAGTTAGGCGCAAAGGTGCTACAAGATCGCTTTACATACTGATTTTTACAGACTAACACAGCTATGGAGTTTATCACACACAAGGACTCCCGTCATGCTTGTTGTCCAAATGTTCACCAAAGTGCGACGGGAGCCTCTTGGTGGGATTGCTCCTGGTGCTATTAAAGGGGAACACTTCTGTTTTCGTCGTGGAACCGTTCTCGTAATTGTTAGAAAAAGGGCCCTTTTTAAATAATGGATCAAATTGTTATTAAAAAAGGGCCCTTTTTCTAACAATTACGAGAACGCTTCCACAACGAAAACGGAAGTGTTCCCCTTTAATAGCACCAGGAGCAATCCCAGCAAGAGGCTCCCGTCGCAGTTTGGTGACATTTGGGCGACAAACATGACGGGAGTCCATGTATGTGATAAACTCCATAGCTTTGAATAGCAAGAATGAAGATTTCCCTGCCCTCTAGATAGACTTTGGTTTCATAACCATATAAGCTTCATTACAGGGATACAGCATCTGTCTATGGAATTTGGATCTATTGATTAAGTATGAGTATGTATATCCAAATGTTGCCTTCTGATCATCTGGCTTTTAGGTTATCTTTCAGGTGTGAAATGAAGAGAGTTGAGATAGCTACCTATAGAAGTGTAAAGGTACTACTTCCTTCCCACCCCCTTTATTAAGTATTGTATATGTTTTAATAGATTAGGAGGTCAGTCAACTTGAATTCTAAAAATGACAGTAAGCTTTAGAAAATTAGCAATAGCAAGTACATTTCTATACCACTTATCACTGCACTTAAGCACTCCCTAAGTGGTTTACAATGTGTAAGCCAATTGCCCCCAACAAGTTGGGTACTCATTTTAGAGACCTATGGAAAGATTCAAGGCTGAGTGGACCCTGGAGCCCTGCCTAGGATCGAACTCACAACCTTGTAGCTGTGAATAGTTGGCAGTACTGGCATTTAACCACTGTGCCACTAGAGCTCCTGTTTAAACATATAAAATTACATGTTTGATACCATTCTTCCCATACTAAGTCAAATTCAAATTATTTTTAAATAGAAACAACTAGCAGGGCAGCTGTTGGGTTTCTTATTAGAATTTTAGTTTGCAAGTTAAAAGCCATATATACTAGTCCCCTGCAGTAGAATGTAAGATATTAAAGGGAAAGACATATTTGAAGAATACAGAAAATGCTCCTCCTTTCATAAGACACACAGAATAAAGCCAGTACTGAAATCACCTCAGCTGGAAGGTTTAGAACATAGACCTTTAGAACGCATTGTCAATGTAGTAGCTAGTCTAGTTTCCTGAGGGATGGGAATTGTGTGGTCCTCCAGCTGTAGTTGGGCTACAAGCCCCAGCATCTCTAACTGGCTATGCTGGCTGAGGCTGACAGAAGGTGCAGTCCAACAGCTTATGGATAGATGCACAGCTGCCACATGTGAGCTAGACTAAGGGTTAGCATGCTTGGGGTCCTGTGGACCTTTCAGTAATTCACTTTCAGCATAATGAATGTTCCAGTATTACAAAAAGTATTACATCGTGGAATGTTGGAATATACTATCAGCCAAATTTAAAGAGATAGGATACTGGTTTGACCTAGTTCATCTCAGTGGAAGTACACACTATGTTTCTACAATTTCATTAAACATTCTGCTTCAGAAAATCCTTAATATTTATCAAATCCAGTGTTTTATTTAGGAAATGTCCAATTTGTTGAAACGTGTAAAAAAGAGATCACAACCTCAATGACCATGAAATGAAACATGTGCTACATGATTACTACAACATAAGGAAAAGCATGTGGAAGACCTCCTTTCTCCAGTTCTTTCAACATCCACATGACCGAATAATGCAATCTAAATTCCACAAAGTCTTTCCACACGGACTATATAGTTAAAGTTACAGTACTTCATCCAATTATCCATTGCTAGGAATCTTGCAGCACACATGTCAGTAGCCTGTCACACATTTAATGGAAAACTGTAAACATCTTCCAGATTTTTCTGGAAAACAAAACACTCAACCCAAAGAAAGAATTACAAAGAGTGTGTTGGGAGAAGTTTTGTATTATATGAGTTTTCAAAGGCCGTCGGTCTCAAATCCAGCCGTCGATGCCAGGTAAAGGATGTAGTTTTCCCACAAAAACATTACAGCAGGAACAGGAACGGTGCACATCAGAATGTATGAAGTTAACAGCATTTGGGACATGCAACTCTACTTCCTACTGTTTGTTGTAGCTGTGAAGATCCAGTGTAAGTTTGAAGAGCCAGTGTTTCTTTGGTAGCAGTGAAATAGACTGGAACCAGGTTACCTTTTCTGAGAAACAATTATGAAGAAACTTTGATATGCTGGAGCTATAACACTCCTTTATCTCCTGTGGGCAGGTTGATCAAGTTATTTAACATATGTGTAAGATAAACAATGTGCTCTGTCATTAAACATCTTGTCACAAGTGATTTTGGCCATTTACAGAATATCGTTTTGTGCTTTCTTGATCTATCTTCCATGTTTTGCAGCAGCAGATCAGCTAGCCTGTAATAAATCAAAAGAGTTTATTTTGTACCTCAGAGTACTCTTGAGACAGAGATGGACACTCTCTATAGACCAAAGTACAATCAACATTGCATGGCTGGACTGTACCACTTGGAAATGTTTGTATGTATCCCCATATTAACAAAATACTTGCTAGCTCATAGAAAATTTTCTAGTTAAGGAAAGGCAAAGTTACAGTTCTTCTCCCTCCCATGCTATGATAGTTTTCTTATGAGCAGAAAGCTTGGAAGCATATAGGCAAATATAAAGAAAAAAACAAACAAAGAAAACGAACAGCTTCATTTATATACCGCTTCATACAGTGTCTAAGCGGTTTACAATTGTGAGCTACTTGCCCCAACAATCTGAGTACTCATTTTAGTGACCTCGGAAGGATGCAAGCCTGAGTCAAGCTTGAGCACTTTCACTGGTACTGAACTCGCAACCTTATGGTTTTGAGTGAGTGGCTGCAGTACAGGCATTTAAACACTGTGCCACCAGGGATCCTTACATAGAATCATAGAGTTGGAAGAGACCGCAAGGGCCATCCAGTCCAACCCCCTGCTATGCAGGAAATCACAATCAAAGCATCTCCAACAATGGCCATCCAGCCTCTGTTTAAAGACCTCTAAGGAAGGAAACTCCACTACACTCCGAGGGAGTTTGTTCCACTGTCGAACAGCCCTTACTGTCAGGAAGTTTCTCCTAACATTGAGGTGGAATCTCTTTTCCTGTAGCTTGTATCCATTTTTTCCAGGTCCTGTTCTCTGGAGTAGCAAAAACAAGCTTGCTTCAACCTCAATGTGACACCTCTTCAAATACTTAAACAGGGCTATCATATCACCTGTACCTTGTCTCAACTGCACCTTGTGACTCTTGATTAGTTTGAATTTTGAGCTTTGTAATATTCTGGTTTCCAAACTTTAATTTGATTTAACTCAGCACAATAATCTGCTCAAGAGATAAAGCTGCATAGCAAGAGAGACCTAAATCCAATTGCTAGTTCCAATGAGTGCAGACGCATTGAATGTAAAAAATCTCAGTGATTTAATGGATTTACTCTAGTTGGGATTAGTATCCAGTTTTACAAATATTACCTTTCTTCCTCTCGTTTTGGGGAGAGGAGTCTGCACATTGGGTAGGTCTTTCAGACTAAAACTTTGAAGGAGCTTCATTGCCCGAGTAACATGGAAAGCATCAGCTGCCACTGGAGAAATAAACATCTGTAACTCACCTCCATTGTCTGTCTTTCTAGCAGAGTTTCAGTTCCATTCTGATCCAACATCTGTGCTGTAGTTGCTACTATGATGTTCATGTTGGTTTGAATGCTGGGTTTTTCATTCTCCCATTTTGCAAAACCTTTAGTCTTTCCTGATTTTCCATGGAGTTTGGACTTCATTTTTGGAAATGTGTGTGACCCCGAATCACCCCAACCTGGCTCATGCCACAGCGGCTCTGTCTGAGTTGCCTGGCTAGTTGTCACCCGTTGTAGATGGACTGAAATCTTCTGAGAAGAGCCCGTTACAAGTGTGATTGCTCTACTATCTAGATTCTGATTTTGTGGAGCTACACTGGGAAAATTAAATACTTCATCTTGGACTGAAAAAAAGAATAAAGTACAGATTAACTCACTAATAATCAGTTTATAACAGTCAGATTTGGTCACCAGATTCTTATAGAAACATGGTCAGGATCTGTCAACTCTGTCCAAAAGGTAACTTTCCTAAACTCTGCTAATAACAGAGGTGGTGTATGCAAGACAGATAGCACTGAACTAAATAGACCTTTGCAAACAGTGGTCTTTCTATAGCTATTTTTTAAGATTGTGCATCAAAAATCTTATAAGGTGTATATGTGGTTTACAAAATTTGATTCCTTTGGCTATTCCCTATGGGAGTAGACCCACTGAATCAAGTACTGAACTCTGAGTCAATGCATACGTAAATCCCATTGACCAATGGGCCTAAACTGGTAAAGGTTAACAATAGGGTTCAGTCCTAAGTCATTATCTGAAAGAAAGAAGTCACAGAAACACTAGTAATTTTTTAAATTACCTACTGCAATGGGATTTAAGAATATCAGTTCAGCTTAGATTTTAACAAGATAGATTGACCTAACTTTTAAAATGTGATGTTCAGTACATATAAAATAATTCCTGGTATATATAAATAGCTAAACAGTCACTTGAATGCTCCTATATTTCTGAGCCTAGACACCAAATCAGATTAGCTTAACTGTAACATTGCTAGAATGAGGGTGGGTGGGAAGGAGAGAGAAGCAATCCTATTGGAACAATCATGCTCCATTAACTGGCAAGGTTGCCCATAGGGTTTACATAACAAAGCAGATGGGAAAATGTGGCCCCTGAATCAACATCCTAGAAGAGGCATATATATATGGGGCTCTGCTAAGTAAACTTCTCCCTCCCCGTTTGTGGACTTGGAGTGTGAGGTCTTGATCATTCACGGATGGCAAGTGGGGCGGGACAAAATGGCACATGTGCCCGAGGTGCATGCACAATGCCGCACACGGAGCATGCATCCATTTTAACCAATGGGCTTTGAATAGTTGTGATTTTTCCAATATGTGTGTGTGTGGGGAGTCTGGAATGGGTCCCCCATGAACTGGGAAGGACGACTGTAATGTGGTATGATTAGCACAGGAGCCAGTGATACATACTGGAACTAAGGAAGAAGGCCTTGATTTGTGGGTTCTCAAAGTAAATTGTACCTCATCCAGGCAGTCCTGCTAACCAGATCTAAGAGCTCTTCAAGCAATTTTTTTCCTGTGTAATAAATGGAGCAACACAGTCAAATATCTTACATTTCAGCTCTACCAGACGTTCCACAGGTACTCATCTCCTAGAGAAGCTTTTGGCTTTGTTGTTTTAGATCTAAGGTGAGCAAAGTGTGTCTCAAGATTCCCTGGACCACTCTTTTTCTGCTTCCCCAAAAGAGATTATCAGATAATGTGGGCATGTTTCAAGTGATGTTACTATCCTATCCTATCATTAGCAACATCACTTAGAGGCTTTGTCTATTTGAAATTGTTATTACTGGCTGCAGGTGTTACTGACTGGCATTTTGGACCAGCAACCAGGATTCTGATTCTGTCTAAGAATCTAGAAATCATGACAATGCTGTTGGATATTACTGTTTGCTTGTTTACTAAAATAATTATAAGATAATTTTCTGGATAAAGTCTACCCAGTCTCACTTTATGATTACCTACTTCTACTTATGTCTCCTATATGTGACTTTCCCACAGAATAAACAGATATGATAAGTTACTACCACAGTATTCTTACCACCAAAGAAAAGGACAGGTTGCTTACCTGTAACAGTATTTCTTCGAGTGGTCATCTGCGAATACATACAAATGGGTTTCACTGCGCCTGCGCAGTGCTGCTCGGAACCTACTGGAATCACTGGGCAAAGTTTACTTTGCAACATATAGAAACTTTTTGGCGGTAACTCCGCCCACCCGTTATAAGGCCCCTGCCTTCCCGCTCTTTTCCCCAGTTCCGCAATTTTTCCGCCAAGCAGGCGATGGAAAGAGCCAATGTGAGCAGGACACTGAGGGGACGGACGGGTGGGATTTGTATGTATTCGCAGATGACCACTCGAAGAAATACTGTTACAGGTAAGCAACCTGTCCTTCTTCTTCGTGGTCTCTGCGAATCATACAAATGGGTTTAGACTGACAAGCTCAGGTATGCGGCGGGGGGGAGTGTCCTGAAACCAAGGCTATGGTAAAGCAAAGGTATATTTATTACAATAATAAACACCTTGAACCATAAAGGAGTCAGTCTCTTGTCTTTGCACAAACCAAACATAGCAACAACATTGCTAAACCTGAGAAGGGAACCAGAGGTCGTGCAAGACCAGTCCCACAGGAAATGTGCAAACCAATGTTCAACAGAATGTAAACAGTGGCATATGTACATAAGTGCCAAACACAAACCATCAGCAGTGCAATCACTGCAACCCTGAAACCAACACAGCCCTCCCGAAAGCTGCGTCTCGGATGGCCCTGGTGTCCAACCTATAATGTTTAATAAAAGTCAGAGGTTGGGACCAGACAGCAGCCTTGCAGACATCCTCCAAGGGGATTCCCGACAGGAATGCCGAGGATGCTGACATTGCCCTTGTAGAATGAGACCGAACCCTGCCAGGGAGAGGTTTGCCCAGCAGTTCATAGCAGAGGTGGATGGTACCAGCCACCCATTTGGAAAACCTCTGCGCAGACACGGGCAACCCCTTTTTCGGTTCCGAGTAGCATTGGAAAAGTCTCTCGGACCGACTGGAGGCAGCAGTTCTGTCCAAGTAAAACGCCAGTGCTCTTCTGACATCAAGAGAGTGCAGGCTCCGCTCCGCCTCCGAAGTCGGGTTGGAAGCGAGGGTCGGTAACACAATGTCCTGGCACATGTGGAAAGCAGACACAACCTTAGGCAAGAAAGTAATGTCTGTCCTGAGAACCACTTTGTCCTTGTGGAACCTCAGGAAGGGCTGGTCCCTTCGCAAGGCGCAAAGTTCGCCCGCACGGCGGGCAGAGGTGATGGCCACCAGAAAAGCGGTTTTCCAAGTCAATAGTCTCAAGTCCGCTGTGGCCATTGGTTCAAAGGGCTTGGATTGGAGGGCAGACAGTACTGCCTCCAGGCTCCAAGCCGGTGCTGGTACTGACACAGGAGGATGCAAATTGGCACATCCCTTAAGGAACCCCTTCACCAAGGGGTCCTTGAAAAAGGAAGCCCTCCCCCCCGAACTGGTACTTGGCACAAATGGCAGACAAATAGCACTTGATGGATGCGAGGCACAGCCCCTCATCCAAAAGCGCCATCAAAAACTCCAGCACCACTGGAGTGGACACCTGAGTAGGAGACAAGCCCTTTTGATCTAGGAAAGAGATAAACCTCTTCCATTTCAGGGCATAGGACCGCTGGGTGGAAGGTTTCCTCACAGCCAGGATCACCGTCCTCACCGCCTCTGGCAGGGCAGTCAGGGCTGAATCCTCCAGGCTACCAGCGGCAGGTTCTCGATGTCCGGGTGGAGGATCCGTCCGTCCTGAATCGACAGCAGGTCCGGACGAGGGTCGAGACGGAGGAAGCATCTCCTGGAGAGGTGGAGAAGGGATGCGAACCACGGCTGTCTCGGCCACCACGGGGTGATCAGGATCACATGCGAGTGGTCTGTGGTCATCTTGGACACCACCCTGATGATGAGAGGGAACGGAGGGAAAGCGTAGAGAAGCTCCCCCGTCCAGAGGAAGGCGAACGCGTCTCCGAGGGATCCGTCCATTCGCTTCCTGGAGCAGAACTGGGGACAGTGGCTGTTCCACCTGGTCGCAAAGAGGTCGATCCGGGGATTTCCCCACCGGTCGAAGAGGTCGCTGACTGTCTCGGGATGGAGCCTCCACTCGTGGCACACCGAGGGGGATCTGCTGAGGTGATCCGCCAGCTCGTTGTCCTCCCCGGGGAGATGAATCGCCTGGAGGAGGACACGTCTTTGGATGCACCAATCCCAGATGCGGAGAGTGAGGTCGAGCAGGGTCTTTGACTTGGTGCCCCCTTGTTTGTTGATGTAGTACATCACGGTGGTGTTGTCCGTCCTGAGGAGGACCACCTTGCCTGCGACCACTGATTCGAATGACCTCAGCGCCTTCTCCACTGCCAGCATCTCGAGAGCGTTGATGTGGAGCAACTTGTCCTGGGCAGACCATTTGTCTTTGACAATGAGGTCGAGCAGGTGGGCGCCCCATCCCTCCAGGGATGCATCTGTTGTCAGGGTCAGCTGGGGCTGAGGTTGATGAAATGGCATTCCGATGCAAACGTTGTGGGACTCCAACCACCACTTGAGGGAGGTGGCTACAGGTCTCGGTACCGTGAGCCACTTGGTCGGAGGGTCTCTCATCGGGGAGAAGGCCGAGAGGAACCAGGACTGAAGAGGCCGAAGACGGAGTCTTGACCACGGTGTGACAAACGTTGTCGATGCCATGTGGCCCAAGGCGACTTGGACATCTCTGGCTCTCACCCTTCTGTGAGAGATGCAAAACCCGATCGACGTCGTCAGTGTCTGGAAACGGTCTGGAGGAAGAAATGCGGAGCATGTTTCGGAGTCGAGGATGGCCCCGATGAACTTGACCTGTTTGGAAGGTGTGAGATGGGACTTTTCTTGGTTGATGACCAAACCGAGGGAGTCTAAAAGGTGTAAGGCGAATGAGAGTGCCTCCTGCAGTTCTCTCTGGGATTCGGCAGCGAACGGCCAGTCGTCCAGGTAAGGGAAGACCATGAACCCTCTTTGATGGAGGTAGGCCACCACCGGTGCCATGCACTTGGTGAAGACTCTCGGTGCCGTGGCAAGGCCGAAAGGAAGGACGTTGTAATGGTACGAGGCGGAGCCTACAGCGAAGGCGAGGAATCTTCGGTGAGACTCCCGGATCCCGATGTGGAAGTAAGCATCCTTCAGGTCGACGGTTGCAAACCACAGGCCCTGATGGAGGAGAGGTAGAATGGATGCCAGGGTTACCATTCGAAAACGACGGTATTCAAGGAAAAGATTCAACTGTCTCAAGTCCAGGATGGGCCTGATGCCCCCATCCGCCTTCGGTACCGTAAAGTACCTGAAGAAAAAAGCCCTAGGGCATTGTTCGGGGGGTAAAGGGGAGATTGCCCCTTTATCCAGTAGAGTGCGCACTTCGTCGAGAAGGGTGTCCGAGGGGAGGGTGGACATAAACGCTCTGGTTGGAGGGAGCTCTTGGAACTCGAGGGCATATCCCCTGTGGACGATGTTAAGAACCCATGAGTCCGATGTTATGGAAGCCCAGGTGTTAATGAAGGGCTTCAGGATGTCCAAAAAGAATAAGGGCGAGGGGGAAACGAAGTGCGCCACGTCCCTTCAGGCTCTCTTCTTCCCCTGGTCGGTCTCCTGCCGGCGGGACTTGCGGTACCGAGGCGGGAAATTCCGGCGGCCAGAGGAGGAGGAAGACTGTGAGGGGTAACGGCGCCTCTGTGAGCCCTGCTGCTGAGGCTGTCGGTCCTGAGAAAAGGAGCCCTGGGACTGACCTTGCGGTGGCCAAGGACATTGCCTCCTTCTGAAGGGCGAGATGGGGGGTCGATGACATCCCGTGTTTCTTAGCTGCCGCCTTCATTCTGAACTTGCGGTTCAGACGCTCGTCAGTGTCGGCGTGGAAAAGGCCGGTACCGTCCAGAGGCATGTCCTCGATTGCCGATTTAACGTTGGCATTGAGGTCGGACCCCTTCAGCCAGGCGTGTCGGCGCAAAGCCAGCGATGCTGCCATACCTCTACCCGCGCAGTCAGCGACGTTCCTGGAGGCAGTGATGATCCAGCTCCCGATGGAGTGGGCCTCATCGCGGATCTCCACCAGGCGGCGTTGGACCTCATCCGGAACATCGGGGATGATGGGCGAAATCCCTTCCATCAAGGCCTGGATGTAAGCCCCCATGCAGGCGTTATAGTTTATGGCCTTAACAGTGAGGGCAGCCGAAGAGTAGGCCTTTTTTGCTAGGCCATCTATCTTCTTGGCCTCTCGATCTGCTGGGGACGTCGCCTGTTTCGGCACGAAGGTCTGCTGTGCCCCCCTCCACAATTGCCGAGTTTGGCTTAGGATGGTCGGCCAACCACGGACAGCCCGGCGGGGAGATCCGGTACAGCATCTCGACCTTTCTGGAGGACGCGGCGAGCGAAGTCGGAGCATCCCATGCCCTCTGGACAATGGATTGCAAGGACGGCAGCATTGGAATGCAGGGTGGCGTGGGAACACGACCGAGGACCCGGCGCTCTACAGGATCACGGGCCTCTTCCTCCGGTGGGGAAAGCTCGATGTCGAGAGTCCGGCACATCTTAATGATGTGCTCGCTGAAGGAGCGGACATCATCGGTTGGCGACGAGGAGCCCGGTTGATGCATCGCCTGTGGTGAGGGCGGGTCGGATGGGTCTTCCTCTCCGTCCGAAGGTTCCTGCGATGGAGGCAAAGGATCCTGCTCGGAATCGGAGTCAGACGTCAGAGGGATGTCTGTCACCTTGGCTCGGGATGGGGTGCGCGTCGGGATCTGCGGCACCGGTGGCTCGGAAGGCGGGCGGCGAGGTACCGAGGAAGAAGCCACAGCGTGGGAGGGTCGTGGTAGATCTCCCTGGGAAATCGTCGGGCACAAGTTAAGCCTGGTGAACTCTCTGAAGGCTGTCTCTTTGGGGACTGACATGTAGTACCTCTGAGTCTCAGCATCAAAGAACATGTCAGGAACTGGCCCTTGAGACTCGTCCACGTCAGAACGAGGATCAGCATCCCCCACATCAGAATGGAGGGGGAGTGGAGATGGTTCCCTCTGGAGGGAGGCAGGCTCGGTGGGGAGGTCTTGAGCTGGCGGCAGCGGTGTGGACAGTACCGAGGTCACATGGACTGAGGCCGACGTCTCCGGACGCGGGTGGGCCATCTCTGAGCCGTCCTTGGAGGGGGAGCGGTGCTTACGTGAAGCACGTTCCTTTGATTTAGCCGGGCGCTTTGATCCGGTGTGGTCCTTGGTCTTTTTCGGTGGAGCCGCTTTGGTCTCCTCCTTATGGTGTCTCTTCCTAGAGGACGTCGGAGCTCCCGTCTGGTCCTCGGAGGGGAAGAAGGGATTGTCCGGCAAATCATGCAGGACAATGGGTCCCTTGGAATGAGCCTTGGTCCTCTCCGATGGTGCCGCCTTGGAGGAAGATGACCCCGTCTCGGGCAACTTGGATGCGGGCCAAGCTGCCTTCGATGACGCCTTGGAGGACGGTGGCGGAGCGATCCGGACCTCCATCTCGACCTGCTCTCTCGAGCGCGAGCCCTCCGGGGATGGCTTCCTCCCAGATCTCTCTCTGGGCTCGAAACCCTCAGTCCCCGAGGTTTTCAGGGGGCGCTTGGAGGGTTCGTCGGTGACACTGGGCCTCAAGGGACCACGGGTCACATCGGAGGTGGTCGGAGACCGTGTCCCGGCCGGGAAAGAGACCACACGCTGGCCCGGGACGACGAGGCAGATGGTGCGGCCGGCGGGAGTGATGAGGAGCGGGGACGTCCCTCCCGGACCTTTCCCAGGGCGATAGCAGAAGTCAGCCGGGACTCCCGGTTCTTCCTAGCTTGGGAGGACAGAGACTTACAGAGATGACAGGCTCTGGCATCATGGTCCCTTCCCAGGCAAAACAGACAGGAGGAGTGAGGGTCCTGGACGGGCACCTTGCCCCCGCAGATATCACATTTCTTGAAGGGTGCAGGCATCCTTCCGAGTCATCAAATCCAAGGGAGAGTCAAAGCGAAGTCAAAACAAGCCGAAAGGTCCGAAGTTACCGGGGCGGGAGAAAGTAGAGTGGTCAAAAACAGTCCGAGGTCAAGTGAAAGTGATTCCGATTGCAAGCTAAAGCGAGCGAAGTTCCCTGAAGCAGCTAGCACGGCGGAAAAAAGGAACTGGGGAAAAGAGCGGGAAGGCAGGGGCCTTATAACGGGTGGGCGGAGTTACCGCCAAAAAGTTTCTATATGTTGCAAAGTAAACTTTGCCCAGTGATTCCAGTAGGTCCCGAGCAGCACTGCGCAGGCGCAGTGAAACCCATTTGTATGATTCGCAGAGACCACGAAGAAGAAACAAAAATCATTTTTAATATGTTTAATATTACATGGAGTCTTGTTCCCCATATGGAAGGGACGTGTGTGTGTGTGTATTTAGTGTTAGCCATATAAACTGGGTCATATGCATCTCATTAAAGACAGTATTCTATAATAATCACTCCAGGTCTTTTTAGGAATGATTGTAGGTGAGGTTAATATGGAAATCTGAAGGAACATGAAGTCTCCCTTTATCAAAGCAGTGGTTACTTGCATTCTAGGTAGTGTGGTTCATAATGTGCTGGGCAATAAAAGGCATTGTTAAATGAATCATACATGATATATATATTTTTTTCTTACCAGCTGGCAATGATGGACTATTGGGCAAAGAACCATGGTTACTGCTCAGTGATGTTCCTCTGGCAAACTTCCTGCAGGCTAGAACTAGCAGATCTCTACACTGTTTATGACAGTTCGCACCACAATCTGGAATAAATTGCCAGAACAAAGAATAATTAATTCTGGCAAACTACCACTCCCCCTCCATATGAACATAACATTTCAAATCTGCAAAAGCTTTCAGAATGCAAATGTCCATGTCACATATTTCTAGGCAACTGGTCTTGCACCAACCGTATTGGCCTCAGATTTGCTTCTGATCTGAGATCAAAGTGGTGGTTTCAATCTACGCAACCTAAATAGTTCAGGGCCAGAATACCTGAAGAACACAAAACTCTTGAGGTGAAACAAGGTCTGTCTTTTTTCAGCTGGGCAATAAATTAAACAAATAAACCCAAAACACTGTTCTGTACATCTTTTGATCCCTAAAACCAGAGTTGACCTTTGGAACTGTTTAATTTTTTTTAAAAAAATGTTTTTTTAAAAGGGAAGTTCAAACCAAGTTCAAACAGATGCTCTATGGCAAGAAAAGGAACATACTACAACATTAAAATGAAATAAAAAGATATAGGATGCAATACATAGAAGAGTTAAGTAAAAGAGATTTAAAAATGAGTGTAACATGGAATGAAGAACCACATGAAGATGAACATCAAATTCTAAACAGTGAGGTGGAAACTGCAGTAAGATAAATTACTAAAAATAAATTACCAAGAACAGATGATATTATGTTCAAAATTCTGCCAAATAGAGTCCATACATGGAGAGAGAAATTCCAGAGGTGCAAACAGGGTTCATGAATAGAAGAGGCATTAGACACCACACTGCAAACATATGATTGTTAATGGAGTACAAAAAGGAATTCCAGAAAAGAATCAACATGTTCTTTCTAGACTATGGCAAAGCTATATGAAAAGCTATGGATGACTCTTAAGGATATGGGAGTGCCACAACATCTCATAGTCCTGATGAGAAATCTGTACTTAGCACAAGAGGCTACAGTCAGAACAGAAGATGGAGAAACAGAATGGTTCCCAGTTAGCAAAGGGGTCAGCAAGGATGCATTCTGTTGTCCTATTTGTTCAACCTGTATGCAGAAAATATCGTACAAAGTCTGTCCCTGGCTTTCCACTCCACAAAATGCATCTGAGGAAGTAGACCAAAGTCTATGAAAGCTCATGCTGCCAACTTCTTTCTTTCAGTTTGGCCCTGAACAGACTGGTGATAAACGCTGGCATCGGGGCAGAGTGGGGCATGGGGATTGCAAGGTGTGTACCCAACTCCACCCCCATGCTGGAGTGATGCCGCACAGCAGGTGGTGTCACGGCACTCCATTAGTGCAGCGTGTTCACAGTGTGAGTCAGGGTTGACTCAAGTGCAGTTAACAACAACAATTTATTCACTGATTTGTTTTCTGTTCTTTCTGACATTCAAAGTTCAGCGGCCCGTGAGCATAGTTGTCACCAGGTCTCACATGCATATTGTTGGGTTTGGTTTCTGGTACTTTTTCAAACATCAAGGATTCCCAAGCATGTTGGTATTTTCCTCTAGATTGTCAGTAGGCCCTGTTTTGGCTACATGGTTGTTGATACTTACAATATGAGTTGGGTAGTAAGAGAATAATGATCAATGGTAAAATGTGTACGTTCATAGATAATTTGAATTATTTTTGAAGGAAGCGAAGCATTAAAAATGAATTAAAGAGAAAAAAAGTAGAGTGGTTTCTTAGCCTACAAGTGATTAAAGCTGCACTTCTGTATATACTTACCACTGAGCACTGTTACCTTCAGGTAAGCATGCATATAATTGCACGGCACATAACTCTTCAGATTACTCTGAGGTTAAGAGTATTGTATTGTGTTGCCAGCAATTATGAGATTAATTAGGTTACCGGAGAGGCTATGAACTCAAATCAGCACTCATGCATGATTTACAGTACCTTTGCATTTGTAGCCTTGCTTGATTATACCCCAGAGCTGTAATTAAAGACAAAAGGGATAAAAAAAGAAAACAGGAAAGAAAGAAAATCATTATGAAGGCAGGAACAATGGCTACAAAATTGCAAACAGGAAATAACTGCTCTCAACACCCTTCCTGTCAGAAAGAGCTACCTGTTCATCTGTGAGGGTTTTCCCTTTACCATTTTCGTGGCCTACACATGAGGCAGCAAAGGAGAAGTGACTAAACGGAGAATCATTTGCTTTAATCAGTTGGAATGAATCACCTTAAGAACTCTTGGCTTGCTTCTGGCAAAACGTTTTTGGTATTCTTTGTTCACCTGTTTTTTTTTCCAGTTTATGGGTACAAAATTAAATTTTGGCTTATTAGAATAAGATAGCATTGTGATCCTTTTTCTAGAAAAAAAAGCAGACAATCAGACTGCTATCCTGTATACACTTGCCTGAGGGAAAGTTTCATTGAATTGAATAGGATTTAGCCCTCTGAGCTATAGGATCATAGAATCAAATTTGGAAGGCACCACAAAGGCCATATTGTCCAGTTCCCTGTCATGCAAAAATACACAACTAAAGATGCCCATCTAGCCTTTCTTTAAAACGCCCAAAGAAGGAAAGTCCCCCACCTTCTGAAATCATCTATTCAAATTCAAATTAAACTGATGTTATACTCTTATAACTGAATATGTAGTAACTGTGTTATGTGTCTATTTAGTGCTGTATTTTAACTTTGATCCATATTCCACTGTTGAACAGTTCTTCCTAGTGTTTAGGCTGAATCATGTCTCAATGCTATGGAATTCTGTGATTTTTAGTTTATGAGATATTTAACCTTCTCTGCCAGAGAGCTCTGGTGCCAAAACAAGCTACAAATCCCAGAATTCCATAGCACTGAGCTATGGAAGTTAAAGTGGTGTTAAACTGCATTATTTCTGCAGTGCAGATGCAGCCCTAGTTTCACAGCAGCAATTTGTCTCATTTTCTATATAACAGATAGATAATTAAAATGGCTATCATATCACTTCTTAATTTTCTCTTCTCCAAACTAAACATACCCAATTCTCTAAGCTATTCCTCATAGGATTTGGTTTTCAGAACTGTAACCATCTTGGTAGTCCTGGTACATGTAAAGTGGTGGCACAGTGGTTAAATGCCTGTACTGCAGCCACTCACTCAAAACCACAAGGTTGCGAGTTCAAGACCAGCAAAAGGGCTCAAGCTCGACTCAGGCTTGCATCCTTCCTAGGAGGTCACTAAAATGAGTACCCAGACTGTTGGGGGCAAATTAGCTTACAATTGTAAACCGCTTAGACACTGCTTAGGCGGTATGAAGCGGTATATAAATGAAAATGAAGCTTAAATGAAAATGAAGCTTGTAAGTATCAGAACTTGCAACGATAAACCCATCTCTTCTTTGTTCCTTCTTTTGCCATCATTTCCCAATAATCCATTTCAAAGTTTTTAAAAATGGACCCAGTCAAATATTGTTAGTTTCCACCCTCCACACACATACATTTATTCACATCTGCAAAACAGGTGTAGTTTTAAAAAAAAGAAGTAACATACAGTATTCATAAATAACATTCATACATAAGACGTGTGTGTGTGTGCGCGCGCATCTTAGCTCATTTGCACATAAAATGGCATACTTACGAATCCAGCACAATGCTCACAGAAAGTTGGTTTAAGATAGGTCATCTCTTGGAAGTTATGTATGAAACCAGGTCCCATTTTACACTGCAGCTGTGATTTGGCCCTCAGAAAATAAGCCGTCATTTCTCCTTTGCTGATAAGACCATCCCTGTTTTTTTTTTTTTTTTAAAAAAGATGGGATTGGAAGAATCATAACTATTTTCATGCCATAGAAGAGTCTTCGATAACTTGTTGCCCTCCAAAGTTTTTGAGTACAACTTCCAGAATCCTTTGGTCAGCTGTGGGTGATGGATTCTGTGAGTTGTAGCCCTGTTTCTACAAAGGGCATTAAGTTTAGAAAAGGTGCTATAGAAAAACAGAACTTCCTGTTTCTTCTTCAGGAGCGTATTCTTTCAAAATGCATGATTTTAAAGTATTTGACAAGCAGATGTAATGTCCCATTGTGTATAGGATCTGTCTGCTAGAAATTAGAGGATCTGATATCCCAGTTTGGCCATCTGGTCTAAGAAAACTCTCTCATACGGTCTTAGACATATATAAAATGGAAATGCTAGTCATCCATTCCAAGGGGTGTTAAAACAATGACTGAGAAAAGGAAAAGCCACTCCCAATGTAACCATTCTGAATCTGGTAGAAAATCAATTAAAACAAATGAAAGTCATTTCTACTTGTTTTTCTACATTTATAAATTGAGGTCACAATCCTATGTACATTAACCTCAAAATATACTCCACTGAACACAATGAAATTCACATCTGAATAAATAAGCATAGAGTTGCATTGTAAAACAATTACAGAAACAAGTCCACTTACTGGTCTTTGTCTAATACACAGAATGAGTCCAGGAAAGGAAAATTAGCTGCTATACTTTCAAAGTCTTCTTGAGAAATATAGCCATCATGGTCATGGTCATAGTTCCTAAAAACAGACTGGTAAAAAGAAATAATACAGTGAAGGTGAGGGGAGGCCAATCATTATGACAACAGCAGAAAACAACACTCTTAGAAATGAAGCCAAATAATATAAACATAAATAACAGCTGAATTGTAGATTTTTATGTCCACTATATAAACCATGTGGAAGAATCAGAAGGTTCCACATCATAAACCTATAAGGAACAAGTATACCTTAAAGCAGGATGTGTAATATCAGATATACACATATCATTAATTAAAACCAGATCTGTGCCAAGCTGAAATTAATTCAGCTAGAACACAGGTGATAAAATGGCTACCAGCACCCTTCCACTCCTTTGGAAAAATATTTCTAAAACCATTTTCCTCAGAATACTCACTCCCTTTCCACTCACCTGAAATTTGGCAGGCCTCCACCAAGAGCACAGTAGTGTCACCAACAAAATAAATAAGTAGTGCCACGGAATAATAAACAAAAAAATAAACAAGCTGCTGACTATCATTACGTTGTCTTTATGTTATAATGTTTGATTGTTTTCTGTTGATATGCTAATTCTTGGCAGCTTTACATTTTAAAAAAATATCTGTTGCATGTTGACTTGAGTCTATTTTTAAAGAAAAATGAGAACCAGTCTAGGAAACAAGATTGTCTCACAATGGTACAAGGGAAAAGTTTGTTTTGACCATTATTACAAATCCAGGAGGAAAGGGAAACACATTTTCTCAGAAGCAGGGGAGTTAATTATTTGTCCCTGATTTCTGGTTGAATCTTTTATGGGTTCTATAGATTAATAGCAAAAGTACTTGAGCTTGAAAGTCCCCAAACCAAATAACAGAATCATAGAGACATAGGGTTAGAAGGGATCCCTAGCCATGCAGCAATACACAGCTAAGGCACTCCAGTCCTGAGAGATGACTGTCAAATGGAGAGTCCATTATCTTCCAAGGCAGTCCATTCAGTTCTTACAGCAGGGGTAGGCAACCTGCGGCTCGTGGGCCGGATGCGGCCCGGCGAGGCCTTGGGACCGGCCCCAGCCTGGTCCTGCCGCCGATTGCTGCCGGGGCCTTTGGGGGGGCAATTCTCTATAGAAGCCTCAGAAACATGCATTTATATTAACATTTTTAAAAAAATCAGCAAATTTTTTCGCGTGTCCTCCATTTTTTTTAAAAAGTGTCTTCCATTTGAAAATTTTGTCCTACATTTGTCCTGGTTTATTTATATATTTAATTTTTTTAAAAAAATATTTAATTATTTATTTTTTGGCTTCGGCCCCCCAGTTGTCTGAGGGACAGCAACCTGGCCCCCGGCTCAAAAAGATTGCTTACCCCTGTCTTACAGTAATACGTTATACCAAAAGTTTAGATGGACTCTCTTTTCTTGTAATTTTGAATCCATTGATTCGTGTTCTAGCCTCTGGAGCAAAGAAAACAACTCACTCCAACCTTAACATGCAATCCCTTCAGATATTTAAAGTTGGCTATCATATCACATCTCAACCTTCTCTTCTCCAAGCTAAACATACCCAGCTCCCTTAAACCATTTCCCATCAGGCTTGATTACTAGATCTTTGTTCAACTTGGTAGCCTTCCTCTGAAGATGTTCTAGTTTGTCAATATCCTTGAACTGTACTGCTCAGAACTGAATGAAACATACAAGGTGAGATCTGATCAAAGCAGAATAGAGTAATACAGCTACTCTGTATATACCTTGATCTGAACACTATAATGCCGATATAACCTAGAACTGCACAAGCTTTTTTTTTTTGTCCACCACATCATGACTCATGTTTATTCTGTGGTCTACTAAGGCCCCTAGATTCTTTTCACATGGACTGCTTTCAAACCAGGTATCACCTATTTCATATTTGTGCATATAATTTTTCCTGTCTAGATGTAATACCTTATATTTATCCCAGTGGAAATTCAGTTTGTTAGTTATGACCCTGGTCTTCACTTTGTCATGGTCATTTTGAATTCTAATTCTTTCCTATGGGTTATTAGCTATCTCTCTTCATTTGATGTCATCTCCACATTTGATAAGCATACCTTCTATTCCATCATCCCAAATGTTGAACTTGCTTTGCCCAGGATAGAACCCTGAGACACTCCACTAGTCACTTCTCTCCAGAATGAAGAACAGCCCTTTGTTAGCACTCTTTGGGTCCAGTCCATCAACCAATTACAAATTCACCACAGAATAGCACTATCTAACCAGCTTGTTTGTAAGAATATCACAGGGTTTCTTGTCAAAAGACAATACACAAAGGGATCTTGCAGCACCTTTGAGATTAACTGAAAGATAGAAGTTGGTAGGATGAACTTTTGTAGACTGGATGCATTTGGTGGAGTGGAAAGCCCAGGGATAGGCCTATATAACAGTCTGCGTGAGAGAATGTCCATAGGAATGCAAAACTGTGTGGACTTTTGGTGTGGAGATGAGGTGTCCAGTTCAGTTTTAATGATAGTCATGGTTGTATGGGGACAAGACAAGCATGTTGCCTAAAGCCTATGATTAGTAGATAACCACATAAATGAGTATTGGGATGTAGTGTGGGAGTTAAAAAGAAGATGCAATGAACTGGCCAAGAGAGCCCCTATGAAGCTGTGGGATTAGCTAGTCTTAAAATGTGCATAGTGTGCCAGAAAGCCATTGCCTCTGTTCATCCCACTGCTGATGGGCTATAGTTTGCTGATATACTCCAATTCTGTTGTTTTTCTTTCCAATATTCCTTTGTCCTTTTTATTCAAGGACAGCTGTTTTTCTTCAAGGGCACCTTCCACTTTTCATACTTACTTAAATTGTTTGCATCTTTGTGTTCAATACCTCACTTTTAAGAAACTTCCAGTCACCATGATCTCCTTTCCCTCTGAGCATTTCTGGAGTCTCACTCAGTATTTGCCTAAGCCTATTGAAAACAATTTTATTGAAGTCCAGATTGTGAATCTGACTTGATTTAGCTTCCCCTGTCTGTTTGTCATGAGCACACATTACAGGAATGTATGGTGAAGCAGAGCTCTGAAAACTTATTCTATCTAGCATATTCAATGGCCATACTGATGGGACGATTCTGGGAGTTGTAGTTTAAATAAGTAACTTTCTTAAGCTCTGAAAAAGTTATTTATTTAAACTACAACTCCTAAAACTACCACTTTGGAAAAGCTAAGCTTTGGACCTGAACAACTTTTGTTTTTGAACCCCAAGTGTACTGCTTTGAATTCTGTGAATGAATAGGGGGATAAGAATTTAATACAATCAATAAAGCACACGTTTGTTCAGCTGTAATATAAAACTATATAAAGATTAGCCACATGGTTTTCTACACAGCATTGAGTTACTGTATTTATAGTAAAATTTAAGGCTCTTGAGTCCTGTTTTTAGAAAAAAGGTGGGGCATAAAGTAACAATAACAACAACAATTGTTGTAATGTGACGTCAAAAGCTTTCATGGCCAGCATCCATAGTTTTTTTGTGGGTTTTTCGGGCTATGTGGCCATGTTCTAGAAGATTTTCTTCCTGACATTTCGCCAGCATCTGTGCCTGGCATCTTCTAAAACATGGCCACATAGCCCATAAAACCCACAAAAAACAATTGTTGTAATCATTAACAATTGTTGTAGCAATACTAACAACAACAACAACAACAACAACAACTGTATAGGACTTTGTTGCTTGTAAAGCAGTCCTAAGAACTCAAATGACCTGACTGGCAGTCAGAAATTGTACTACTGGAATCATTGGTTTTCAAATATATTAACAGACACACTTTTAAGAAATCTTGTAAAAGTATGATTTGCATCTTAAATATGTATCACCATATTTACATGCTATATTTTACAGAATAATTCTGTGTAAAGTGAATCAGAAGTAAGCCCCATCTCACTTCTAGGTCAGTGAAACCAGGATTGCATCCCTGTGCACTAAAGCAGTACTAGATAACTCTTTTTAATACTTACCTCAACTAGCTTTTGGATGTGTTTGTTGATGATACTTGGATCAGGCTTTGGTATTACTCCAGACACCCACTCGAGTGGTACCACAGGCTTGTTGGGGCTTGTTGGAGAGGTAGGTTGCTGGCAAATAAATGAGAAAAAACATTCTTAGGTTTTAGAGTGAATGGAGCTTAATGCTTCTCCCTCAAACATCCCTTGACAGCTTAGGGTCTTTCTGCACAATTAATCAATGTTACATTTTAATTTTTTCCCTTTACACTACTGCAATATCCAATTTCTATAGAACTGATGAAGAAGAGCTAGAAGGGCAGGGGGAGAAATCTTGGTACAATGAGGACACTATACTTGCTGCTCAGTTTTTTTAAGGCTACCTGGCTACTAGTATAGCCACAGAACAACTAAACATGAAGATAAATAGCAGTTATGTATTCAAGTCTTTTAGTCCACGTCTCAAGTCAAGTCTCAAATCTCTACCTTCAAGTCTCAAGTAGGGTCTCAAGTCCTTGCCATATACTTTCAAGTGGAGTCTCAAGCATGGAAGTCAACTTTTAACAGAAAAAAGAAGGCAGGGTGCATTTCTCAGAGGGAGAAGCCAACACATTAGGCAAAAGTGGGGGTTGAGGTCTACTTGGCAGACTGTCCCCTGCTGCACACCAGAGCCTTCTAAAGCTTTTGAAAAGCTTTAGAAGAATCCTTCCACCTCTAGTCCACTGCCTAATACATGTGCTGTTCCCTTCCAAGAAATGCGGCCACCTTCTGTGGGAGGATCTTGCCTGCTGTCTCCAGTGAATGGCACCAGAAAGTCAGTCTCTAAAAATATACAGGTCTCAAGTTGAGTCAGTGTGTCATTTTTGCCAAATCAAGTCCAAGTCAAGTCATTTAAGTGACCTGAGTCCGACTTAAGTCTGAGTCAGTTGACTCAAATCTACATCGCTGATGAATACAGACAATTTGGAATTGGCTTAACTACCAACAGAGTTGACTCCAGGCTGGATGCTGCCATTGGTGCAGTACTTGCTGTGGTAACATGCATAACAGTGGGACTTATCATCTTAGGTGAACCACCTGAGATGATATTGGACACTTTGATGCAGCCCACATGGTTCAACTTTCAAAAAAGGGTTCTTAAAGAGTTCGAACTAAAAAGTCACTGGCTAGTATATAAACAATTATCAGACAGATATATCATGGATCAAAAACAATCAGACTTTGAAATAAAGAAAAATGAACTAGATGAGAGCCTAGAAGCAAATATACCCAAATCAGTTACAAAAATTTACGAATTGCTTCTTGAAAGAAAACAAAAACAAGAGATCATTAAAGGAACAATGATCAAATCGGCCAAGGACCTAGGAAGGAAAATAGACTTGGAGAGCTGGCAGTACTCAAGGAAAATAACATTTCAATTCTCGAAATGTCAGATCATTAGAGAAAATTACTTAAAGATGGCTTATAGATGGTACCTGACTCCTTCAAAATGAGCAAAGATTCACAAAAATAATGACAATAAATGCTGGAAATGTGATAAAGCAGTCGGCAATTGGTACCACATGTGGTGGACTTGCCCCAAGTTAAAAAGTTCTGGGGGGGAAATCCATGCGAAGATTTAAGAATATCCTAGACATAAGATTTGAAAAGCTACAAGAAATCTACCTATTAAACTAATGACTAATAAAATTACAGATCAAGAAGCGGAAAAACACTGGAAAATTATACTTTATATGATCGTTATAGCTATAATTCTCTTAGCACAAAACTGGAAATCAAAAGACCTACCCACTATAGATGACTGGTTACTTAAAATCCTGGATAATATAGAAGTGGACAGGCTCACAAACCTGATAGAAGGGAAATTATTCAACATATCCAACACAGATTGGGAAAAAGATAGTAAAATTCTGCAAAAAAGGTGGTCATAAAACACCACAAAGGAAACCTTGAAACAGTTCAAGGCTGCTATAAAGCTTTATGTTACACAACAAAGTACAACAACAGGGACTGTTGTCATTTTTGTTCATTTCTCGATTATTACTTTAAAAACTAAGTAGACAAAAGGAAATCCATTAGAATAAATAAACTCTTTTAAAATAAATGATACAATATTAAAAATGTTACAATGTTTTTATTAACTCATTTTGCTACTACCATAGAAAATGACAAGACTGTGAGAGGTACCACCTGTCTACTATTTTCATTATCCTGTAATGTCCTCCAGTGCTGGGTGAAAGAACATTAGATGCATGAATATGCCTTTTAATTATGATGTCACAAGAAAGAGGCAAAGAAAATTAAGTGCACACATCACTTTCTGTTGACTCAAGGGCAATTAACAACAACAAACAAATAAACAAAATGATACCTTGAAGCTGCACATAGGGTTCTCAATTGCCTTATGCACTTTGGCTGTTGCTTTATGTGTTTACACTAGCAAGGACAGAATAAATATGAACACAGCAACATACAAGAAAACCATACTGTTATTTCTCATTAAAATATATGTCATTGGAAGTCAATGAACAAAAACTGAAAAATGTTTCCATTGCCCTCAACATGGCAATGAAGAAACCACAGTGATACTGGAGTGTTACTAGTTTGATTAAAGGCAGTTGCATTTCCTGAAAAATAAATTCCTTCCTTTCGTTGAGCTTTGTGTCCACCATCAGGACCTGATGCAAGCCAAAACAGCATCTCTTTAATACTTTTAATCTTCAGAAAGAAGAGATTATTTCCAGGTGTCGTTCTCAGCATACAAAGGTCTGTGGCACTACACCTTTTGCAAGCTACAAGAATTTAGCAGTGGATTCCAAAGGGGTTTCTAGTTCTAGTTCCATTAGGATCACCTCCACTGGGCACTGGCTAAAAAGGCAGCTATTATATTGGCATGAAATTTAGCTGCTAAAAAGGCAGCTAAAAAACAGAATTCCCTGTTGCATATGCAGGTGCTCAGCAGCACTTAATGATCTGTAACAGCAAAAAGGATTTCCAGCTTATTTTCTAACAGAGAAGATCTATCTTAACAGGAAGCAGAAAATCAACTGGCGGAGCTTTCCCCAGCACAGAAATGTAGTGATAGAAAGACTGAGATCTGATAAATTTTTGTCTACCACCAGATATTTGAAAAAATCTAAATGTAATGCTACTTTTATGCCAACATAATATCTTGGACTGCCTCAAACGTGCTGCAGTCCTGCCTACCTTTCATTTCAGAAAGAGAAAATGAGGGAAACCTGCAGGCTGAAATGTGACTCAGCAGTGGTAAGATATTCACAGGGAGTTATAATGTTCTTTCACCCAGTCTTCACTGCAAATGTAAATATAATAAATTGTGCCCAGACCCTACCTCCCATGGACTAACAGTCTTTTTTAGATCTTTTGATCCTATTGATGGAATGCAAGATGTGGTGATATCTGTTGAATCTCTTTCCACCAGAGTCCACATTCCTACCTCCCCATAGAAGTGGCTACAGGAGGGAAAAGGAACCAGTGACAATTGCCACCTGCCTTTTCATAGTGAGCATGTTCTCCGCAGAACTCTGTTAAAGGAATGCTTCTGTAGAAAAGAAGCTGGGTACAAACCAATATGCATATTTGCCCCACTGTCTAGCCTGAATTTCTCTTCTCTGTGGTGTTCAGTAATGTCACAAAGAAAGCTATTTATACAATGTGTGACAATATTTGTACATATGTGAAACAACTTTCTGAACTCCTAATGACCTTTTGTGCTGACAACAGTTCTCATTCTGGGGAGATGCAACTCTAGCTATTCCTCCATCATTTGTTTTCCAGACAAACATGCAAAACACAAAATGCACAATGGCCTACAGTTACAATATTTAAAAAATAAATAAAGTGAAGTTGGTGGAAAGGGAACTGTTCAAGTGAAGTACATTTTGCTCTATTTACCTATGCCTACCTATGCCCACCTTCTCTGCTGTCGGAGTAGAATGTCACAGATTATTTAATGTTTCTGTAGAATGTGGGCATGGCAGTTAGAGGGATCAAACCAATATAAAACAACTAATGGTATTTTAGATAAACGTCCCTTTTGTATTATCATTTCTGAATTGCATCAGGGCTAATATGCAAAGGGACTGGAGAAAAGAGTAGATGAAATGTGTCTGGATTTTTTAAAACACGTGCCTTAAATGCATGTTACAAGTTGATTTAAAAAAATGAAAAAAATAGAGTACATTGTTTTTCTGTTGCATATTATCTGATTGTTTTAAAAGGTTTCTTTTTAAAATCCTGCTTCCACCAAAGCTCCTTAAATAAAGCTCCTCTGGGTGCAAAGACCAATTTAAAAAATCCCTTGTGGAAATGCTAATTAAAACTCTATATGAATGGTAGTGAGAGGCTGGCTCAAGACACATTGCTGTCTGAGGCACAATAGTAAATAGCACCTTTTCCCACACACCCACCAAAGTTAAGGTAGATAGTACCCAAAGTTGAGCGAATTATTTTGGGAAAAAGGGGTGTGGGGATGTTATAAACACTTCCCCCCATCTCTGTCAGGAAAAGGACAATAATAACAAAATATATAAACCTTTGCTGCCTTTGTATGTATCCCAAATCTGCAGCCTGAGTGGTTGTTTTACATATTTGAGAGGAAAAAAATCCCTTGGAGAAAGGTTTTATTGATGTGTGTTTTCAAGTCGACCCCAGCTGATAATGATTTTCTCATTAGGTTTTTTGGTAAGATTGATTCAAAGGAGGTTTGTCTTTGCCTTCCTCTAAGGCCAAGAGAGTGTGACTTGCCCAAAGTCACCCTGTAGTTTTCTATAACATTGAACCTAGTCTCCCAGATTCCTAGATCAACATTCAACCACTACTACACCATGCTGGGAAGGACAGCAGAGGGGGGGGAATGGGAGGAGAACCAAGGCCATCCTGCATTTCCATCTGCTTCAAATCACACTCACCTATACAATCCTTTATATATGACTGGGCCACTTGAAAACACATATTAAATATAAATATAAATCAATATAATTAAATCATCCACAACAGAAATACATAAATATATGCTGTCATCACCATTTAGTTCATTTTGGTATTTGAAAACTTAACATGAAGTGGTCTAATCAAACAAAAAACAGACTTTATGCTGAGCAGGGGCATCACTAGGGTGGTACGGGCCACACCAGGTGACACTCTATGTGTGGGTGATGCCACAGTTCCCCAAACATCTACCTTTGAGCAGAAATGGGCTACGACATTTGCCTGCGTCCTTTTGAAATGCTGGAGCTTGGCAGAAGCCCTGGTGGCACAGTGGTTAATGCTCGTACTGCAGCCACTCACTCACAAATCACAAGGTTGTGAGTTCAGTCCCAGCCAGGAGCTCAGGGTCGACTCAGCCTTGCATCCTTCCAAGGTCTCTAAAATGAGTACCCAGATTGTTGGGGGCAATTAGGTTACATGTTGTAAAATGCCTAGGGAGTCCTTAAGTGCACTGATAAGCGATATAGAAATGTGATTGCTATTGCTATTGCTATTGAATGGGGTGAGGCTTAGTGAGAGGAGAAAGGAGAGGCCTTCGGGTTTTAAAAAATATTTAAAATTTAAAATTGTTTAAAAATTTTAATTTTTAAAATTCTTTTTAAAAACCTCACATTGTACCCAATGTTCACTTTAAACACATGGAACTAGCTACATGTAAATACATTTCGGTTGTGCCTATGATATTATAATTTAAAGGTATAATTTTATTTTTGGTAGTTTATGTCACAACTATTGCTATTACATTTAATTATATATGGAAATTATGATTTATGAGTAACATTAATGCAAAAAAACATGACTAAGGATTCTGTATGGTGTGGTATGGGAGAAGGTTGTGTGTGTGTGTGTGTGATACCATGAGTTATCACACCAAGCGATGCCAATCCTAGTGACACCACTGAAGCAGAGACAGACATTCAATATGTGATGCCTACTCTTTCCCAGAGGTGACATAAGGCAAAATTCACCTGTTGAATTTCTGAGTGTTGGGCAAGGGATAACAGCACATAATTCCTACTTGGTGGTGGTGGTGGTAATCTGGCAAGCCTTACATCTCAGGGAACAATAGTACTGTCTTCGCAGTTCACTTAGATGGGATTTGTGGCAGCACAGAAAAGCATTCTGGAACTCTAAAGCATTGCTCCCCAAACTTTTTTGGGTTACCACCCCCTTTCCTCTTGGGTAACAATCCTAGTGCCTCCCCAGGCATATTTTTTGATATTAGGTCTGCTGTTCTACTGTTCTACTGTAAATTCAAAACAACCAATCTCAGTTGCTGCTTCCTTTGCACCCAGTCACCTTGGGAGCAGCAACCGAGTAGCTGGCTGAGCAGTGACTGAGAAGTTTGTTGTTTGTGCTGGTTTTACAGCAAAGGCTGGAACAGGTGAGAGTCTTTCTGGTCGCTGTTTGGCTGCTCAGTCGCTGCTCCCTTTGTGCTCTGTCATCCTGGAGGCATCACTGTTTGTGCTCACACTAAAGACTGAACGGATGAGAGAGTAGAGGAGGTTCAGTGCTTCCAGGACAGATTGCACTCTTGTCTTTCATCAGGGGATGGTTCCTTTTTAAATAAGAGTTAAAGTACAGTACTTACATTGACCTGTGGATAAGTTGACTCAGTTTTTTTTGAGCCAATTTTTTAACTAAAATTTCTAGACTAATACACGAGTATATACAGTACATTTTTACACTGGGATGACAGACTATAGATTTTTAAAGCAATCTGTCAAATAATTTTCCAAAAGCTGTAAAAGTGACATACTGATTTAGATGTCCTTGGTTCCAACACAAGTGAGAGCTTGTAGATATCATCTTCTGTGTGGTAGAGATCCAGGGAAAGCTAGGAATAAAAGAAAAATGAAAATGGCATATACTAATTACTGGACTGGAACTAAAGAAGTGACAAAATGAATGTAACAAAATTCAAGCTGCTATTCATGTTATAGCAAAGCAATTGGGGACTTTCATTCCTAACAGGCCTAGCCAACATACCTAATGGGGAGAGATGATGGGAACTTTAGTCCAAACAAATCTGGCAGGTCACAACTGTCCATATCTGCATTAGAAGAAGCAGAGCTAATTTGTGAAGAAGCTCCACTGACTCTCACAATTTTTGGTGGCATAGTCCACATCAGGCTGTTTTAATTTCAGCACACTTTCTGTTGTTGTTTTTTAACTGCCCTCAAGTTGACCCCAACTCATGGCAACCCTGTGAAAGAGACATTTCCAAGACTCCCCTTATCCTCCACTGCTTTGCTTAGGTCCTGCAGATGGAGGCCTATGGCCTCCTTAATTGATTCCAGCCTTCAGTCATGTGGTCTTCCTCATTTTCTAATACCTTCTACATTTCCTAGCATTATCGTCTTTCCTAATAAGTCATGTCTTCCCATGACGTGGCCAAAGTACAACAACCTCAGTTTTGTCATGTTGGCTTCCAGGGAGAGTTCAGGTCTGATCTGTTCCAGGACCCCTTTGTCTGTATTGTTGGCTGTCTACAGTATCCTCAGCACTCTTCTCCAGCACCACATCTCAAATGTGTTGATTTTCTTCCTGCCCACTTCTTCACTGTCCAGATCTCGCATTTGTACTGTACATGGTGATGGGCAAAACAATGGATTGGATGATTCCCACTTTTGTGTTCAGATGTATATCTTTACACTTTAGGATCTCATCTAGTTTTTCCTTGCAGCCTTTCTCATTCCTAATATTCTTCTGATTTCTTGACTGAAGTCTTCATTCTGAACTCTTTGCCTATTTTGATTTCCTTGTAATCTAGGTTGAATTTATGTAGATCCTCCATGGTCATTATTTTTGTTTTCTTTATGTTGGGCAGTAAGCATGTCTTTGCACTGTCCTCTTTAACTTTTCTTAGCAGTTTTTCCAAATCTTTGATATTTTCTGCTAGTAGTATGGTGTCATCTGCACATCTTAGATTGTTTATGTTCCTTTATCCTATCTTCACTCCTCTTTCTTCTGAGTCTAAACATGCTTTATGTATGATATTTTCTGTGTAGAAGTTGAACACGTAGGGTGATAGAACGCAGCCTTGTCTTACCCCTTTGCCAACTGGGGACTATTCTGTTTCTCCATATTCTATTCTAACAATAGCATCTTGTCCTAAGTAGAAATTTCTCATCAGAACTATCAGATGTTTCTTTGTTAGTAAATCTCAGTAGAAACAAGGGAAACATTTGCTTGGTGCAAGTGCTAAACTTTTTTTTAAAATTGACCCCCCTTGAGTAGCTTATTGATATATATGGAAGGGGAAGGGAGAAAAAGAAAGGGAGAGGGGAAGGGAAAAAGTTGGAGAGAGAACAAAGGTGGAGGGATTGAGAGAGAGAGAGAGAGAATATTCAAGATGAATGCTATACTGAACCTATAATATTAACAATGCATTGGCCATGGTTTCTTTTTTCCATCTCCTTAATTGCTTAAGGAAATGTTCTCCATGTTTCTCACCTACTATACCTAGGTTTTCTGGGGGAAAGTCCAAGTGTACATTCAAGAAATAAATTTTAATACCCATTGAGCATCCCAAACCTTTGCATTTTTCCAACATGTTTTCAACAATGAGTGCAAAGTCAGGGTCCTTATTGTTCCCATGAAACTTAGTAACCACATTTTTGAAGGAACTCCAAGCCTCTTTTTCTACTCCAGCCATCATAGACAGGAAGCTTCCATCTCATAGCAGTCTTCTATGCCTGGGCTGACAAAAATACCTTCTATTAATTTTGCTTCTTATAAGTTAGGAAAAGTCTCGCAGAGATACTTAAAGTGCTCCACTTTTTTGCATCGCCTTAACTATTTCATAAGGCCCAGTTTTATATGAAGAGGTGGCAGAAGTATTTTCTTTGGGTCGGTTAGATTTTGATGCAAAATATTCTTGTTTCCAGGTTCTAGAGGTTCTTCTTTCCAGCCAGTGTTTTTGCTTTTAAACACTTTAAATCACGGATATGAAACACAAACATCCATTCAAAAGCACTAAAAGAAATCACACTGGAACATCAGCACCTGCGCTTAATCAAAGCTGGGTAATAACTGAATTGATAAAAATATCAATTTCATTAAAGACTTCTGTGTAATACCAAATTTTTATTGTATTTTTGAATTCAGCACCCCAAAATACATTAAAAACAGCTTTCTTGTTGTTGTTGTTGTTGTTGTTGTTGTTGTTGTTGTTGCACACCTTCAAGTTGTTTTCGACCTATGGTGACGGTATCCTGGGATTTTCTTGGCAAGATTTGTTCAGAAGAAGTTTACCATTGCCTTCCCCTGAGGCTGAGAGCAAGTGACTTCTCCAAGGTCACTCAGTGAGTTTTACAGTGTCGAAAAATGTTTGTTCATCACAGACATGTAAATCTTTCCCCTAACAGATCCAACCTATTTTAAAAAGAACACTGTATGTCGATGTGTACAGCTTTGGATTGAATAATAACCTCTTTCCTCTAACTTTAAAATGCACATTGAAAAGCAACTTCTCTGAATTACTTTCAATCTGATGCTTTTCAAAAGATTGTTATTTGTTACACATTCACTAGACTTTAAAAAAGTTTGGGACTTTCCAGATATTTGCATAATTACAAGGTTGGTTAATTTGTGTGCTGCTATTCAGCTTGTAACTCCAGGGCACATCGGGATGGAGGATTCCTTGTGCTAGCAATGAGGAGGCACTGTGCACCTATTCCTCCTTTTTCTCTTTAAAGGCTTTTCCTTGGCAAGAAAAAGATGAAATGGTAAAGCAGCAGTGGATATGTTATGTGTGGAGGCTTACATCATCTGAAGCCTGCCTGTTAAACTCAGTGAATGAAGCAGAGCAACAGTGCAGTAAAAATCTAATCTAGGATCTCAATATAATTCAGATCTTCAGTCTTTTTCACTTCAGTCTTCTCCCTGCAGGGTGCTTTGAGAAAGACAGTTCCTAGCACTACCAATGAAAAGACACCATGTATCTCTTGTATCTCTCTCTCTCCTTAATTTTCTTTTTCCTAGCAAGAAAAAAGATAGAAGAGCAAGGAGAAATGCTAGGTTATATTAATGAATGACATCATTCAGATCTCCATTCCTGTAAGATTCCATTAATGAAAAAGCTTTGCTGGGAAGCACTTGTTATAATAATAGGCTGGCATCTTGTTGAGCAGTTGTGTGTGTGTGTGTGTGTGTGTGTGTGTACCTTCAAGTAGTTTCTGACTTATGGTGACCCTAAGACAACCCTATCATGGGGTTTTCTTGGCATGATTTGTTGATAATTTCTCTTGGCATGATTTGTTCATTGCCTTCCCCTGAGGCTAAAAGCATGTGACTTATCCAAGATTGTTGTTGTTGTTAATGTTTATTTATATAGCACCATAAATTTGCATGGCACTTTACAGGCATCATCAAAACAGCATATAACCTGCCAATGGCATACAAACTAAAAGTCATAAAATATAAATTATAAAAAATTAAGCAAGTTATGTAGTTAAAATACAAATTGTAAAAACAACTAATAATTATAATCAAATATAAAATTATAAAACAATATCAAAATACAGTCAAGATCACCCCGTTGGTTTCATGGCCAAGCTGGGAATTGAACCTTGGTCTCCAGAATTGTAGCCTAACACTCAAACCACTATGCATAAACGAGACTTAGCCATTCATAACTGGTTGGTATTCATGTTTACAAGCATGGCACTGTTGCCATAATTACAAATGCACGCCAAAAAACTATCTTAATAGCCAGCAGCTGCACTGAGTAATGGAGGTTTGCTCTGCTGGTAATGGAACAAGCGGATGTTTCCTCTCTCTCTAGTGATCTGCAGTGCAACAATCAGAACCAGGACCCCCGTCAAAGCCCCTCATCCCATCACAGATTGCTGGAGGAAGGGGCTGGAAACCTCATCCTGCTGTCTTTGATCATCAGAAGAACAGACCTCCATAATTTTAAGTGGCTGCTGGCTGTTAAGGTAGTCTGGATAATTGGGTAAGGAGGCGATACAAAGCTGAGTATTCTTAACTATGAATGTGGTGATGTTTGCATCGGCCAGAATATCCCGGGAGCAGCCCAGAGCATCCTGGCCCCAAAGCTGCCCCAACCTCCTCCCGCATTACCTGGGGCCCTCCATTGCAATGCCAGGTGACTGTTTGCATGCTAGTTGTAATTTAAGTTTTCTAAAGCTTCAGCCTTTGCTAAGGAAACAAAAATATTTAAATATCCAAAATACCGACACCAAGCCGGTTAGGGTTTAGCATTAAAACAGCAGAGTAGCAGAAGCTGGTTCTTTGTCTAACTATGGCCTGTTACAGACTGCCAAAATAAAGCTGCTTCGGGTCTCTTTGGAGGTATGCTGTTTAAATGATGCATGCATCCTAAGAATCCGGAAGCTGCACCAAAAGCTGCACTCCAGTGCTCAGGAATGGAGTGTGGCTTTGGCACAACCTCCAGACTCTTAGGACCCATGCATCATTTAAATAGCATACCTCCAAAGAGACCCGAAGCAGCTTTATTTTGGCAGTCTGTAACAGGCCTATGCTTCCCTAAGAACTGAGAATGACTCCAAAAACAACAAACATGTAGCATGTAGTTTAAAACAAAAGTTTACTAATGGCTTTAATCTATAGTTACATAAAACGATATCTTAATCTAGCTAGTGAATAGTTCGGGTAAAAAGAAATCTTTATCTCATCATCTTTACAAAGAAAGTTGAGAGAGGAGGAAGACCAACAATTCAGTTGAAAAGTGAGTTAATCTAACCTGTGTTAAGGGTCTTATATGACGGGTTTGGTGCTGAACTGGCCAGATGTCATCTGGACTGTTAACACCTGGCTCAGGGATTGAGCCCTCCATCATCTAGACACTTCACCCAGAGGACTGCAGGAGGATGTTTTATTTGGCCTGTGAAGACAGGGCCTGTGATGTAGGATCTTGGTCAGTATTGGTCAATTTTTGAACACTACAAAAAATCTATTACAGTGTCGTTAGACTAAGCATCATACACAATGGGACTAAAACAATGACTGTAATGAGAACTGCTTCAGGTACCTTCAGAATGGACAACTTTAGATCCTAGGGGTTTTTTTTATGCTAGAAAGTATATTTATGAAACAATTTTGACCAAAGCTGACATTTAGAATTAGATGGACATGTCAAACATTTTCATACAACGTTGGGACTTATTAACACACTCCTGCTTTTTCACAAATCACTGTTTTGTATTCACTTGTGCCTGGAACTTCATGTGAAAAGAACTTTAAGGATTGTAACACACTTGTATTTCATTCAGATCATAGGCAAAATCATCATAAATTATCATGAACTCACAACAATGCCAGGTAAATTTCATAATTTTATGAATAATCAGAAAAATAAGAACCATCCAATGTCACACAATTGCATGCCCATTCATGTAATAAGAACTTTCCCCACTATACTCCCTTATATCTGTGACAAAGGGTCTCCTAAACCTGTTGAGATGTTTAGGAGGCTACTGAGAGGCCTCTGTTCTGCCAAATATCTGTTCCACTGATGGATGGACATAATGAGAGTAGATACTACAGTAAGAACAACCATTTCCCACTGCTGCAGTATAAACTAAAAAAAGCATATGGCCCTGTGTCAAGCAGCTTACAGTGGGGTGGAAACAAAAGAAGAAAGGGGTAAAAGAGAGAACAAGGGATGAATGGGAGAAAGAGTATAATTCCATGCTATGTTTCAGATTTTAAATTTAAAGGAATGCTATCCCCTTTTAGTTCAGATAAAAAAAAATTATACACAAGTAAACACTCGTACAGTCATACACTGCAGGCCATATATATTTTAATGTACAGCTGTACTGTACTGTAGAAATGGTGTCTAAAAAGCAAAAGAAATCAATAACTCCATTGGTTTTGCAAAGTACAAGACTTATCTGAGGAACTTATCACATGTCCTCTTAATGCTTTATTCCTTTTGGTTAATTTTTCATTCAAAACTAGATCCTATATTTTCCTCCACCAGGTAAATATACCTATTTTCTCTTCAGATGTTCAGTGTTTAGGTACAATTAATGTTGCTAAAGACAATCATAAAGAGATAAGGTTTTGATGCTCAAGGTTCTTATTTTTTCCACAAAGGGACACAGTAGTAAAAGTCTATTGTTGTATATTATTTGCTGTTCAGTTAATTGAGTTGGAGACTCCATGGGGTTGCTGGTTAAACCAACAGGTGACTCCAATGTACACACATGCACAGAGAGAAGCATATTTGACATTTAGCACAAGACATGTTCTGTTAAATGTTATTTTTTCAAAATGCCTGGTTAGATACAGTTGTGTATATTTAGTTTTTTGTCTTTTTTGTTGTTGCATGCCTTCAAGTTATTTCTGACTTATTGAGACTCTAAGGCAAACCTATGATAGAAGTTTCTTCAGAGGGATTTGCCATTGCCATCCTCTGAGCCTGAGAGAGTGCAACTTGCCCAAGTTCACCCAATGGGTTTCCATGGCTGAATCGGGATTTAAACCTTAGTTCCCCGGTGTCCTAGTCCAATGCCCAAACCATTATACCTTGCTGGCCCTCTTTTGTGTTTTGAGTAATACTAAATAATAATAACAACAACAACAACAACAATAAGAACTTAGCACTGAAAATGTTAGGAGTACGTGCTTCAAATTCACAGGGCCAGAATTTTCTAGAGAGGTGTTTTCTTCTTTGCCCAAGAAGATGACAAGAGATGCTAAGCTATCTCTTCCATTCACTAAAACTTTTTCAAAGCTGAAAGGATCACGTTTTTCATTTCAGCTCTCTGTACAGTGTATATTATATAAAATTTAGTGAAGCACCGGTCCATGTCAACATTAGGAGGCTACTGCTAATGCTGAGAGTGCTGACATTTCCTGAATTGTAAGCTATCTTCTTTTAGGGTTCTTTCCTCTACAATAGTGTTGTTAGTTATTCCACTGCAGCTTATAATGTGGAAAAAGTATCAGTTACAGGGTATTTTTTAAAAACAAAATTGTTCCAAATAACAGAAAGAATGACAGATGTAAAACTGATTCAGCACCAAGGATTACAGTGGAAACAGAGGTGTGGAATACAGCATTGTTCCTAATTGGAATCAACATGTGGAATTTATATTTGGGTAAAATATGGATGTTTGGTTCACTGCTTCTATGATGTCATTTAATGGATCAGTTCAGCCATCATGGCAAGCCAGGATTCTTGAGAATTCTGGCATATTAGGAATGAGAAAGTGTGTTGGTGCACACAGCTCAATTGTTGCCATTTAGCTCCTTCTGCCAGTAAGATCAGCTATACAAACCATGGAACTTCCCCCTACAGTTTGATTTTAGGACTAGGGCAGAATAATACAGGTGTAAGAGATCCTTCAAATAACCAGACCTGAATCTATTTAGTGTTTAAAACTGCTTATCTCCCACAATTTACTTTTTGCCCCCAAACAATTGTTAATGATTACAACAATTACAATTGTTTTAATAATTGTTGTTGTTGTTTTTATAGATATATTCTATCATATCTTTTTTTCCTAAAAGCAGGACTCAAGGTGGCTTACAAATCAAAATAAATACAATACCATAACTGCAGAAAATCATGTGGATACTGTTTATGAAATTTTACGTTACAGCTGCACAAATGTCTATTCCAACACCTGTCGTACATTATCAATTATATTAAATTCTTATCCCACCATTCATTCACAGTATCCAAAGCAGTACATTTGAGCTTCTAAAGAAAAAATGGTCACGGTCCAGACCTGCTTAGGTTTTACTAAGTGTCAGTTTTAGGAGTATTTTTACTAAATAACTTTTTCAGAGCTTGGGAAAGTTATTTAAGCTACAAATCCCAGAATCTCCCCATCAGCATGGTCATTCAGTATGCTAGGAAGGGGATTCTGGGAGCTGTAGCTGAAAAATAAATTTTCAGAGCTCTGTTTCAGCCATTGTTGTTTGTTGTTGTTGTGCGCCTTCACGTAGTTTCTGACATGTCAACTCTAAGGCAAACCTATCATGAGGTTTTCTTGGCAAGATTTGTTCTGAGGAGGTTTGCCATTGCTTTCCTCTTAGACTGAGAGTATGTGAATTGCCTAAGGTCATCCAGTGGTTTCCATGGCTGAGTAGAGATTCAAACCCTGGTTTCCAGAGTCACAGTCCAACACTCAGACCACTGCACCATGTTAAGCCTAGTTTATGTTAAAGCCCTTCTGTATTCAATAATTGTCAAATCTGATATATGGCTTGGGTAACACTACTAGTGTAACACTACTGAATTCAGTTCAGCCTCTTGCACCATCTTCTTGATTTCAAAAGTGACAGCAATGGGACAAAGATGAAGATTTCCAAACCCATTATTTTTCATAGAACTTACTGTTAGTAGGTTAATTAAGTCCATGTTCGGTTCTAGATGGTGAGAAGCAGTCTGCAGGGAAACCAGCTCACTCAAGGTGACTGAAAGCTGCTGCATTTTCACAATGTTGACTTTGTTCTCATCAATCCAGTCTGGAAAAACGACATGAACTGCTATCAGGTCTTTCAGGTGGACTCCTAAGATTGGGATTTTGAAGCCAACACAATCAGCAAAAGCTTTGCGGTAGTTGCAGTAGTTCCCACTGGAGGAGACTAGTTCGGTCATTTCATTCCAATCCTGCAGACAAGGCATAGAAGAAGCAAGACTCTGCAAAACCATTCTTAGCACTGCTCTTATCAAATAGGCAGAGCTCAGGGGAATCATATTGGAAGACTGGAAACCCAGTTTACTTTGACCCATGATGCTAAAGGGAAAGTAACTCATGTGATTCTTTCTTACACATTTTTGATGAAGGACTGTAGATAAGTAGAGTGATGCATCATTTGCAAGCAGAAGGTCCAGGTTCAGCCCTTAAAATTTCTAGTTTAAAAAGATAAGAGTTTGAGAAGGACCTGCCTATGACTTTCATGAAATGTTGGCAGTAAAGCAATCTGGGATAAGTGAACCAATGGCTGACTTAGTGTGAGACAGTATCATATATTTAGTGCTTGCTTTCAGTCTTTCTTATTCCAGTGGAAAGTGTATCTTTTTGAAAAAGTATATTTGCATTTGGATATGCTCCTTTATATAGAACTTACAGAGATATGAATGCATTGGAGGATAGATATTGCCATACCTTGGTAACCTCTGAAGAAAGGTGAGAATGTGTTTCTTTGAGACGTGAAATAGAACTGTGACTCAGTCCTCCCACAACTGCCATCAGTGTATTAAAATTTTGAAGATATCGAAGTTTCTGTGGAGAAATTAGATCACATAACTATTTATTACTATAGAAAATACAACTTCTTTCACTGTTGAGATGCTCCAATTGATAACTAATACAGAATTCTAGAATTAATAACTCTATATATAACCAAACACCTTAATAAATTTATATTATTTTTTTTTTATCATGAGCTTTCTTTTGTCTTCACCAAAATAATGTACAGTCAGCCCTCCATATCCACAGATTCTACATCCATGGATTCCACTAAGCATGGTTCCAAAATATTTACCAAAAACAAATTCCAAAAAGCAAACCTTGATTTTGTTGTTTAATGTATGGGACATCACTTTACTACCCCACTGCATATAATGGGACATGAGCCTCCACAGGTTATGATATCCATGAGGAGTCCTAGAATCACACCCCAGCAGATACTAAGGGCCCATTGTATTTGCAATGCAATGCAAATATGTTGCATTGTTTAGGGGTGAATCATGATGCAGCAAAACAGGGGTTAGATACTCTGGCTGTCAGTAGATTGCACCAATTGAGGGGATGGGTTTGGAATTTGGTAAGGTCACTGGGGTTAGGAAATACAAAACATAAGTGAACATACTGAATTTTTCACTAAACATACTACACAAACCATCAAATCCATTTTAAAAAATGTTGAGCATGAAATCAGAGGATTTTCTAGGCAGAGTACAAGTTTTTATACTCATCCTACATCTAATCTTCCCTATCCCCCCTCTTTATATACTTTATGGAGTCACATGACCCTAAATGTTGGAAACAAAAATAAATTCATTCACTGATGCACATCTCACTATATTTCATTGTACTGGACTCAGAAAACTAAAAAAAAAAAAAAAAGGCCAGAATTACCTGTGCAACATTGATGAATTTTGTAATGACCTCTGCCCTTTGCTGTGGGGTTGGCTTGCTAAGGACCATCAACTGGACCCATTTGGAGATGCCATTAAATAAAGCAATTGATCTTTCAAGAGTTGGGTTGTTTTCAAGACAGCCATGGATCACATAGCTCTGATAATCTGTAAACTAGATAAGGGCAACAGTTTTGTCATTCATGGTTCTTCTAGATCACAAATACGTGTGCTACAAGGTATATTACAATAAAATTTACTTATTAAGATATATCACCTGCAATACACAATGTAATTCTTTGTTAATTTTGTCGACTTAATGTAAAATTTCGATTGTCTCTAGAGAAGTCTAACTGTGGAATGAGTTAACGTATTTTCATTCTAAGACACTTTACAGTTCTTATTTGCAAACTTCTGAAACTGCAAAAAATTGTTCATCCTTATCAAAAACATATAAAATTGACAGCCAAATCCAGTTCTTTTTCATTTTACAGAACACTGCTAGCACAGCTAAATCTGCACTGGCCTAAATACAACCTTGATCCCAACTGGAGTACACTCCCTGAACCAGTGGAGACAACTTTTTGTATATATTATATTAATTCAATGGGTTTACTCTGGTATGGATTAATTTAGGCCAACTCTCCCAGTGTTGTGGTTTTGAGCCATTTAGAAACCTCACTATTCCTTTTTGGCTCTTCTATCTTCCTCCTCTTCAATCTTCAAAGTTTAACATTTACAGATTATTGCAGCCCTCCTCAACCTAAGCTTAGCCATATCTTTTGGAGTACAACTCCTATAATCCTCAGCCAAAATGGTGGGTTGGTTGTTTGGTAGCACAACTGTGGTGTCTAGAAATGATGGGAGTTGGCGTCCTCATGCACAACACCTTAGAATGCATTCCTTCATGAAAACTGCCCAGGCAAGGGGCAATCCATAGTTGTGAAGAAGCAGTCTATTTTTTAAAAATATTTAATCAGCTTTCAAAGTCTTATGTTACTGTGGACCCTTTCACATGACAATTATAGCCCCAGGATTCCATTAAGACTGCCATGGCAGCATTTTAAGGCATCTTGGGATTAGCAATTTAGGTTAGAAATTTAGGAAGGGGAATTCTCAGCCAGAGAGCAATAGTGCCACATCAAACTACAAATCCAAGAATTCAGTAGATATTGCCATGGCAGTTAACAGGAATCATAGTATTATAATTGTGTCCTGTGAAAAGGTCCTATAAAGGCAATGAACAGTGATCATATGGTGATGAACCACTGATACTGACATTGGATAAAATATTAAATGGAACCTATTATTAAGGATTCAGATCAATAGATATGAGCAATATCGGCAATTGTACCAAGATGATATATGCAACTGTAAATTTCTTACAGAGATCCTTCTGAAAGATTTATGCTCCAAAAAGGTGAGATGCTCAGCAAGCTCAATAGGTTCCAGATGATCAAAGAGCAGGCAAGCCTTGCCTTTCTTTGATATTTTTTTCCTTTGTGTGACTCTTCTCATCCAGTCATAGGAAGGGCTGTAAAAGAGAATGAAGGAGCCAGTGTTAGGTGGCTCTGGTGCCTAAGAGAACAACAATGGAATCAAGAAGCAGCAGTGGCATTGGCAACCATATAAAGAAACACACACACACACACACACATTCTGCACTTTTTGTGTGAAATCAGAAATTATTTTCTTCAGTCTTCATGCACTGCAAAAAAATTTTTTTAGCCCAAATTAGGCATCTCCTATCCAGACAGCTGCTTTGAACCAATCAAAAGGTAAATACGTATATATAAGCAGTGCTTTGTTGTATTAGACCAAGGGCCCATTTTTGTTTCCAATAGTGGACAATCTGATTACCACCAGGAAGATAACAAGAAGACTATGATGGCAATACTTCTTCCTTTGTTGCTTGTGCCAAGAAACTGGTTTTCAAGTATACTATTCCTGAATGAAAGGCTGTTTTTAGTTATCAGTGCTAATAGTCTTTGGTAAATTTATACCTTAAATTCTGTTTTAAAGCATCCCAGAAAGCCTAATCCAATGGTTCCCAAACTTTGGTCCTCCAGGAGTTTTGGATTTCAGCACCTAGAAGCCCCAGGCAGCTTGGCCAATTGTCAGGAATTCTGGGAATTGAATTCCAAAACATCTGGAGGACTGGAGTTTGGATATCACTAGCCTAATCCACCCTTTCCCTAGTTTCCATATTGTCCACATGTATGAGACTGCACCTCTCATTGGACTAAATCCAAAGAATAGTCTCAATGAGAGCAGACCCATTGAATCAATGGGATTTACATATATATTGACTTACATGTATATTGACTTAACATTTAGTAATCAATCAGTGGGTCAACTCTAGTTGGACAGGCGTAGATTTAAAAAAATAATCACTATACATCGCTTCTCGGCCTTTTGGCTAAGATCAAGTGTAAAAAATAATCACTATACAGTATGACCAACAGCCAGCCTGACTATGAGCGATAGGAGTCAGTCACATCTGGAAGGCTAGTCTATTTTTTTGGCACAACATTATTCTTTTCCATAAAAAAATGTGAAGTCACTCCAGAGCTGAGCGGAAATCATCTTTAATACAATGGCAGCAGAAATGAACATGTTGAACAATGGGGACGTGGCTGAATTCACCCAGTACTTGGCTTTAGACCTGAAAGAATCCTAAAGAAATGGGTGCCAATCTTTAATTCTCCAGAGATTTTGGGCTTTATCTGCCAAAATCCACAGCTGCTCCTAATTATCTAAAGAAGAGGCAAAATTTAATTCCCCCTCACTACAAATTAGTGAGAAATATTCCAAATTTTTATATTTATTCAAATGATTTGAAAAAGGATCAAAAGGTTCATCCAGACTGATGATTTGTGCCATTTTACGCTGCAATTTTTAATATAATTTATGACACTTTTTATCATTTGCCCATCCAAATGATTTCCCAATTTAAAAAAAACACCTTTGCTAGAGAGGCAACACAGTTTGGTTCAGTTGTGGGTATCTTCCTTGTTGTGACAGTAGAATTCCCTTGTAGCCCGCCCCAGAAATGTTTCCAGATGTATTGCAGTTCTTACATAGCTTCCTGTTTACTCTGGAGGCATTTGAGGACAGCTTTTGGACCATTAGTGGGTCCTGAGGGCCATGAAAACTAATGTGGGACACACTTTCAGTACACCTGCTCTAGAGGCATGGGATTCTCAGCAGAAGCCAAAATGACTAAATGGAGGCTATCATACTTGGATATATCATGAGAAGGCATCACTCATTAGGGAAGAGAACAATGCTTGGTGATATTGAAGACTGTAGGAAAAGAGAAAGACCGCACTACTGGTGGATGAAGTCTATCAAGGAAGCCTCAGCGCTGAGTTTGCAAGAGCTGAGCAAGGCTGTTACTAACAGGGTGTCCTGGAGTTCTCTTATTCATGGGGTTGCTGCCCGCGAACAGGCGAGGGACATGGACTCCAAGTCTGCAAAAACAGAGGGGTGAATATAATGCAGTTTGACATGCTTTTACTGCCATGGACCAATGCTATGGAATTCTTGAGCCAGTCATATTTTTTCAGCTTCAGAAGATGGCAATAGCAATCCTCCTCTGAAGAAACTTGCCAAGATACCACTATTTGATAGGTTCACCATAGGGTCACCATAAGTAAAAAATGACTTGGAGGGACACAGCAGCAGCAGCAACAACAAAGTAAAATGAATAGTGTTAAAGAATCCTGTCTGAATAATCACTTTTTGTTATATTACAGATGATACTCTTACATGCTAGAGATATCAATAAGGTGAATGTGATCTTCATAACCTAGATGGCTGACTAATTCTTGAAACTCCTCAGTAAGACGAACCAAACCAAGATCCAGATTAAATTCTGCAGGAAATTCCATAATCCAGTATCTGAAATCAGGACAGAAGAGATTAACATATCAGAACATGAATTCTTTAACTAAGTATCAGTAGCATACTTTGCCTAGCTTTGTGGAAATCAGTCTTCATTAACATCAAATAAATCAACTTCTTAGTTGGAAAACTTTGTCCTTTTATTCCATTACACTGGTCACACTGACTGGAGAAATTTAGCAATGATTTCCTCCTCCCTCCAATACTGGGGTATTAATGGAAGACCCTTCAACAGGGAACTTTTCTTATCAGGAAATTATTGAAGGCCCAAAACACAGCACAAAAAACAACAGTTCCATGAGTGCACACCCTATCAAAGGCCAAGGACATCTGATCTAATCTGTCCAGCATAAAGCCTTAGACACCCATATCTACACACAACTATACTTAATATAGTCACAGATCATTTTACTCAAAGCCATTTTTACTGACGACATTATGAATGTTATACTGACATTTGCAAACTAAATTAATTTTCAAACTTCATTCAAGTATTACCAAGCAAACTGGTTCATTAACAAATGCATCTGCCTTGTTTCAAAGCTCAGAAAAGTCAATTTTTGGAACAAGAGTTCATCAGATTCTGAAATGCTAGTTGCAGATTATAGGAGTTGTTCAAAAAAGTAACTTTTTCAATATGGGTCTCCAACACTGATGTGAAATATGTATTCTACCATAAGGTTTTGCCTTCTTCTTTGTTATGATTTCCACAACTGGAACGGTGATATCACTAGGGAAGTGTAGAGGGATATGGTCCACACCAGGTGAAACCTGAGAAGAGGGGTGATATCTGGTCAGGCCCTCTTCCCATTGTGTCCCTCCTGGCTTCACTGTGGTGGTGCAGGCCTCCACACAAGAGGATTCTGCCATGGCAGTGGAAAGACCCAAGCACACGTCTCCTGGGTTTGCCATGGTGGTGAAGGAGAGGACCAAGCATGCCCTTTTGACTGCTGATAGCACCCCCTGGCACTGCGTAACACCAAGGGTGGGAATGCCACTGGAAATCTACAACTGAGTAGCACTACATAATTAACTTTCCTGGGAGAAAGGCAGAGATCATTTGAACACCTCCCCTTTCCCATTGTGAAGCTACTGGGGGAACAATATTAGATATGAAAATGGAAAAATGGTTCTCCTTTTACCCAATACAGCCCAATCCAATCCCACATGCGGTAAAGAGAAGCAGAATAATTCAGGAGGTCAAAATTTGTATCTCCTGAATCAAGTGACTCTCAACATAATGTTGCTCTGACCTCAATCACACTGTTTTCAGACTGGACCAGATAGTCTCCTTCTTTTTGGTTTCCAAATATGTATGTACACATGTAAATTTGTTCCACATTCTGGTTGAACAAAATCTTACCTCAGTATTAGGGAGATTTTGTAGCACCTTAGAGAATAACTGAAAGAAAGTAAGAAGTTGGCATCATGAGTTTTCGTAGACCTCAGTCTACTTTCTCAGTTGCTTTTCACCAAAAGCACTCCACCAAATGCAGCTGAGGAAGTAGACTGAAGTCCATGAAAGCTCATGCTGCCAACTTCTTACTTTCTTTCTGTTATTCTCTAGGGTGCTACAAAATCTCTCTAATACTGATTTTACAGACCAACACAGTTATATCTTTGAATTCTTACTTACCTCATGAAATAGCAGATTTTTAAGCGGATTTCACTGCAGTCTTCTCCATTGGCACTTCTATATGTAGATTAGTTAAAGAAGCATCTTAATTTCAGTAATTCTAATATGGTGCATTTTTCTTCTTTAATTTAACGGCACACTTTATCTGGAAAAAACAATAATGCTAGGAAAGGTAGAGAGAAGTAGAAAGAAAGGAAGGCTGAATGCTAGATGGATAGATTCTATTAAGAAGGTCAAGGGCATGACTTTCTGAAACTGAGCAAAGCAGAGGAGGACAGGGAGTCTTGGAGATGTCTCATCCACAGGGTCACTATGGGTTGAGATTGACACAAGGGTGGTTAACAATAACAAAATACATTTTCAACATGATTATGGTGATGATAAAAAAACTAAATTAAAACCATATTTAATATGACAAATTATGAAGGAATTTTTAAAATACATAAACACAACTAATTTGTCCTAAGGATGGATATCAATCAGTACTACTACAGAAGTATTTGTACAGTTGTATTCTACACAATGTATAGAACTTTGTACAAGCACTAATTTTAATCCCTCCCTGCAATGCACACAACCAATATAAACTCAAACAACAATATCCTAACTTTAAAGTCACCGAATAGCCAGACTCTTGGTACTACGAATATATATCTCTAAAAGGATATAGGGAAAGAAGTTTGCTTGCTAGTTCTGTTGATGATAAATACCATCGGTGCATTAAAAGGAAGGTTCTTGGCAAATGATTATTACTTAGTTCTCCTTTATGATCTGAAAAAGATATGCACAAGTATGATATTCAAAACAGGATAGTGTGCATTACTGAATTATACCAATGGTGAAACATTATATTAAAGGAAGATGAATATTTCTCTTATCAGTAGTGAAATGAATATATTAGAAAAGCAAATTCTCCTATTCTATTAACATAAAGCTGTGTACGCAGAGGCTGAGTCTACCTAATCTAAAATGCTTGGGGGCCAGAAGTGTTATGGATTTCTGATTTTTTTTTGCGGGGGGGGGTTGATTTTGGAATATTTTCTCATATATATATATATATATATATATATATATATATATTGGAGAGAGAATCCAAGTCTAAACATGCAATTCATTTATGCTTCATATAAATCTTATACACATAGCCTGATGGTAATATTATACATAACATTTTTAATAATTCTGTGCATAAAACAAACTTTATATACACTGAACCATCAGAAGCACAGGTGTCACTATCACAGCCACCAACATGGACAATTTGGGATATTGGAATATTTCAGATTTTGGGATAAAGGATACTCAACCTATATCAGTTGGTTTACCAAGGCTATGACTGATACACATACAGCTTTATGTTAACAGGATAGGGGGTTTACTTTTCTAATATGTTTATTCAACTACAGAGTGATTATTATTATTATTAAACTTTATTTCTAAAGCGCTGTAATTATACACAGCGCTGTGTATAGAGGATTCTCCATGCTATTGTATTTCCATTTGCAATGTATGAATGTATAAGTTGGACAGTGAAGAAGGCTGATTGGAAGAGAAACAACTGCTTTGAGATGTGCTGCTGGAGAAGAGTTCTGTGGATACCTGGACCGACATAAATACAAATAAATGGGTCCTAGAGCAAATTAGATTAGAGCTCTCCCAGGAAGCCAAGATGACTATGCTGAAACTGTAGTACTTTGAACATATCATGAGAAGGCTAGAAGAAACAATAATGCTTGGCAAGTATGGCATAGTAGTCTGAGTGTTAGACTACTACTCTGGAGATCAAGGTTTGATTCTCTGCTTGGATGAGTCACACATTCAATCTCAGAAAACCCCATGATAGGTTTGCCTTAGGTTCAGAATAAATCAGAAACAACTTGAAGGCAAACAACAACAACAACAAAAGTGGAAGGTAATAGGAAAAGAGGAAGACTGCATTGCAGGTTGATAGACTCAATCAAGGAAGTGACAATCCTGAGTTTTCAAGACCTGAATGGGGCTGTTGAAGACAGGTTGACTTGGAGGTCTTTCATTCATAGGATTAGCATAAGTCAAAGTTGACTTGACAACAGTTAAGAACAACAACAACAAGGAACCAGTCTCAACAAATGTCTTACAACATCTGCCTTCTCATACATCTTCTATTACTAGAAACTCCTTTCCTTTAAAATTAACTTGCTGATTTTGCATAATTACAGCCATCAGCACACTAATAACATCTTGTCAATTTTATCTGCTAATTTCTTTTTTGACAGTGGTTTAGTTGGGCTGTTTTAAATTTGTACAACCCCATCTGCTTCATAACTGCAACTTCAGAAGGTTTCCCCTTCTTTAATGTTCTTCGTTTAATAAGCCACATCCAATTTATTATGACAGTACATGTAGGCAACTGGCTAAATTTGTCATTGGCTGGAATGCTATATCAGCTACTTGGGTGGGATACAGACCGCCGCCCTGGTTTGCTCCATGGGGAAGCTGTAGCCTCCAGACCGCGGGGCTTCCCCGCGGAGCAAAAATAACCTTTCAAAAGCAGGTTCTTAATGAGGCGTGTTTGTGACGCCGCAATGCACCAATGGTGTACTTGCAGCATCATAAACGCACCGGGACGTGTGGACGCTAAGCATCCATTGCATCAAAATAGTGGCATCTGTGTGTTCAGGGCACTGCCATTTTGATGCCCCCGTCACGTGCTAGGGGTGAGGCCAATATGGGCGGTGCACCCTCGGCCAACCCCTAGCACATGACGGGGGCGCCCTATTGGGAGGTATGTATAGCACCTTTGTTATGTATATTTAAGAGGAAGATTTACTTAACTAGGAGGTTAATTTAACATACACACTGTGGAAGTAACCCAGGTTGACACCACTTTAACTGATGTGGCTCAGTGCTGTCAAATTCTATGAACTGTAGCTTTGTAAGACATTTAACCTTCTCTGTCAGAGAGCTCTGGTGCCACAACAAACTACAACCTCAAAATTCCATAGCACTGAACCATGGCAGGGGAGCGGGAGTTATGGCAATGCAATAGTGTCATAATCATGACTAAGTAGTGATTGTGAATAACAACAGTTATCTAGATTTAATAATTTGTAAGTGTTTCGTATTCAAGATCACTACTTGGTCACAATTTTGACACTGTTGCCATGTCTGTAACTCCCCCCCCCCCCAAAGCCTGCTTTACTGAGCATCAGCTGCATGGGGAGGAGATTCATTCTGCTAGTGATTGGAGTTTGGGTGAATGACAGTTCCATCAGGTTTGGATAGGCTAGGCTAAGTTTCTTAGTTAAGGATGCTTAACTAAAGTAGATGATACAGGTGCATGCAGTGGGCAATGGTGGTAGAGAGAGCGATAACTAGGGCAATTTTAATGTTTTAGTTCATCTTCCTGGTTCCCCCTCCCCTTTAATGTAGGCTCATATTCACAGAGATGATTTCCCTACTTCCCTTTGCCTTCTAATTCTCTCTCAAATGTTGCAGAGCATAGTAAGACTACTGTTTTAGATGGAGCTCATGTAATAGGCTTTATTTTCTTTATTTCTTTCTAATTTTCTCCACAACCACACATCACACACCAAATGTCCTTTACTACTTTTTTAGACTACAAGTACCAGAATTCTCCACTCCGGAATTCTAGCAATAAATATATATTTTTAAAGGAGACTTTCCAAGCTCTGAATGTCACAGAGCATACTAATACCAACCAAAACATATTGTACAATAAAAAAAAAAACAAATGAAGAAGGATGTAGGGAAAAATTGAAGGCTCGTACCAAACATTTTAATGCAGGTAGTTAACAGCTCATCCAGTGTTGCAGCTTTCCCGAGAGTATTGGACCCCATCGTCCTTTAGCCGTTGTCAAAAGAGTGAATTCAGTTTCACAATAAACAAGAAGAGAAAGGTCGCCATCAGATGACTGTCAGTTGCATTCTCTGTGGTACTTCACCAGAAGACTGACCAGAAAAAGAAAAATGAGTGAGTTGGATGGAGGATAAGACTCTGAATTTATACCTGGCATAAATCTTGACAGTTCATTTTTGACTCTGAAAACAGATTTCCCATTTATTAGACAGTATACATAAGAAACAGTTTACATGCAACTTTTACTGTATTCATCCCTTTTATTCAAAGAAAGAAATCACCTGGAATGTGATAAAGATACAAAAAGTACCATATATACTTGACTATACGTCGACCTCATGTATAAGTCAAGGGCGAGTTTTGGGGACAAAATTTTGGATTTTGCTATGACCCGTGGATAAGTTGAGGGCAAAACTTAGGGGCATATAGCCAAGGATCTAAAGGATAATAAA
>NC_056522.1:57603787-57693504 GCF_019175285.1 Sceloporus undulatus
TAATAATAATAATAATAATAATAATAATAATAATAATAATAATAATAATATATTTATATTTCCCGCCTCTCCCTGCGGATCGAGGCGGGATTACAACCAATAAAATCAAAAGATAAAATTGCACAACCCACACTACATAAAATAATCAATTAAAACATGCCAAGCAAAACAATGTCAAAGAACTTACAAAATTTCAGCAGACATAACTCTTTATGGTTATTCTTAAGGCTGGATGGATGAAAGAGTAATGGCGGCAGGTGCTTCCAGGTCAGATTATGCTTTTGCTTTTCACCAGGATATGGTTCCTTCTTTTAAATAAGAGTTAAGATACACTACTTACATTGATCCATGGATAAGCTGCCTCAGGTTTTTTGGGTCAATTTTGACCTAAATTTTTAGACTTACACATGAGTATAAACAGTAATACTTGTGCAACTTATTTCATCAAACACAGAGAATCAGTGTAGCCTGAAAGCACAACTTGTTTCATGGAAGAAAGAGATATAATGTATTCTACTCTGCCATCTGAAAGGCTCTATAAAATATCTTAACCAAAAAAAGGAAAAGGAAAGCATTTAAAGCATCATAAAATAAAAGCACAACTGGCAAAACCAAAACCAAAGTGGAGGAAGGCGTGTAATGACAACAGCTAGACTTCTATCCCAAATGTCCTCCAAAATAGCAGGAACTTGTTGTATATACTCATGTATAAGTCTAGAAATTTTAGTCAAAAATTGACCCCAAAAAACTGGCTCGACTTATCCACAGGTCATAAAAAAGAACCATTATCTTTCTCTGGGTAGAGTGTCAAAGGTTGAGAACTTAGTCCATCCCAGGAGCACCTAAAAGGAGTGCCAACCCTTCCTACTCTGTCCACCATGGCTTCACTTCTGATCTTTTTGAATGCTTGGGTTGGAAAAGCACAAACAGTTATGTCTGCCAGAATTATGTAAATTCTTTGGCACTGTTTTCCTTAGCTTCCTCCTTTATATCCTTTGTTATATGCCTCTAAGTTTTACCCTCAACTTATCCATGGGTCAAATCAAAATTCATAATATTGGTAACAAAACCTGCCCTCGATTTATACATGAGGTCGAGTTATAGTCAAGTATATATGGCAATCCCATCACAAGGAAGCTCAATAACCTGAGTGCCACCACCAAGACAGCACTGTCTCACATAGCTACCCTACTACAATTTGGGCTGAGGGAGCATCAACAAAGAACCTCTAAGTGAGCCACTAGCAGCATATATAGATATGACAAAGCTCCAAAGCCACAGAATTCCCTCGTGTTTTAATTTTTTTTAAAAAAATAGCATTTGATTGATTGATTGATTGAAATTTTATTTCTATACCGCCGTTTCCACAATCACGGCGGTTTACAGGCAATACAAATGCAATACAAGTTAAAAAACAAACTTCACAATAAAAACACCCCAATTAAAACCAGCATAACTATACATCATTAAAATCCACATAGAAATCCACATAGAAAGGATGATGTTGCTATATAACAGGTCCTCATTTTATCATTTTTACTTTAAACATATCTTTTCAGTGACAGAGTGTTAATTTCCAGGTAAATTTGTGTGGCATATGAATGACAGTAGGAAACTCCATTTTATTCCCATAGTCATGATGATGCTAAGATTTAAAGACTTTCTCACATGAGACAGTAAACTAGAATTAAAGCAAGAGATTAGTGTACTTGGCCAGCACCTATCACATGATGTCTTGTCTATTCAATTGCTGCTTTGCATTTCCTTGGCTTCTGTAGCGTACTTTTCATTGATTGGGGGGTAAACCCATCAATGGGCTCCTAATATCACTCCTATGCCATTAGTCTCCCTGGTATGATAGGTCACTTTCATGACAATAGCGATTGACAGCAGTCATTTGGCATGAGGAGGTGGGATTTTCCTCTTCTTCTCCCTCCATCTTGCTATTACCAAGCAGGCTGAGTTGTTTTTATTCTGCACATTTCAGATTTGTTTATTTTTTTACTGTGATTGCATAATTACAGCAAAAATAAAAATAAAAAACCAGAATGAATAGAGTAAAAACCTCGGCAAAGGCATGCATGTGCTGAAAGGCATGGAAGGCAGGGTCACGGAGCCAGTGGGGAAGGGACCACAGATTGCCAGAATAGCACACAACAGAAGAGAAGTGTGATGCTGAAGATTTTTCAAATGTTAAAATGTTATGTTCCCATTTGCTTCACTAACATGACTGCTGCAAGAAAAAAAAGCTGGTGTGATAAAAGTCTTAAGTGAGTTTACAATGCATGTATTGGACTTAATACCACATTTGCTAGGAATCTAGGACTGTATATATTTATATTTAGCCTCACCTGATACTGTAAAAAGGAAACAGGAAGGAAGGAGAAAGGAACCTAGCAGCATCTTTAAGACTGATTTATTTAAGCATGTGTCTCTGTTAATTTCAGTCCATTTACACTGAAGAGTTAATATTACCAGACTCTGATCAGTTTGGGTCAGTTTTTGAACTTTTTTTGGGGGGGTATCCTGTGCTCATTAATGTTTTCTTTTGACTCTGAAATTCACCCACCCATTTACAGCAAAGGCATAATGAATTTCTAGTTGAATGCACATTCTTTCAGCCTCAGAGGAAGGCAAAAGAAAACTGTCTCTGAAAAAAACTGGTCAAGAAAACCCTGTGGTAGGTTTGCGGTAGGGTCACCATAAGTCAGTAACTACTTGATGGTATATTATGACAACAACAAAGCTGAATGCAATATCAACTAAATTTTCTAGCAACTCCTAAGTGGGAGCTGCCATTTCACACATTTCTGGCTGCTGTTGTGGACAACTGTTTACTTCCTCCCCCCCCCCCTCTCTCTTTCTGATGGAATTCCACATAATCAGTTAAAGACACAGACATATATGAACATATAGAGAAGCACGGTCTGTAGAAAGAGATGTAATTTCACAGACATGAGGGCTAAAAATGCAGAGAAAATGAATTATGTTATAGAGACCACACCTTTAAAAATATACGTACTGTGTTTCTTATGGGGTTGCCAGCTCAGGACTATCTTAGGCCCAGAGATTTTGGAATCAAAATATGAGATCCTTTGTGATGGCAGAAGAGCATACCATACCATGATTTGGCAGGGACAGTCCTGATTAATTCTCTGTCCTTTAATTTTTTCATCTGCTTTAAAAATGTTCACGTTTTTCTCTTCTCTTCCAATGTCCCCCCTTTGTCCTCAGCGTACTTCAATTGCTGCAAATTGAGTTCAAAATGCAAAAGTTGTTTACATTCAACAGAGAGGAGGAGAGAGGGCAGAATCCTATTCTTCCTTGTAGATTAATCCAAAAGCAAACTGCTGCACCTTCTCCTATCTTATGTGTCTTCTTCATTGATAACGTTAACCAACTTGATCATACTCTGACGTGGCTACACACGTGCCAGTTTTTAACTGTTATATGTTCGAGAGTATTCAAGAGATGGACCCTAGTGATTACAAGGGTGATGTTACAAGGTGAGCATGATAAATTCAGACTCAACCACAGTTATAACTAAGATGATGTGGCTAGACTGATAACTGAAGCTGGTCACAGGAAGAACACAAAAGGATTATTATGACAATTTCACTGGCTCCCATGCACACTTCAAAGTGCTGCTTGTTAGCCACAAAGCACTACATGGGTTAGGTCCAGATTACCTGAAAGATCCTTATTTCCCCATACAAGCCTAGTCTTGTATAAGATCTACAGGAAAAGGATTTCTTTAGGTCCCAACACCATCACAGGTGTGCTTGCTGAGGACATGTGAGAGGGCCTTCACAGTGGCTGTTTCCAGGCTATGGAACACCTTTCCATCACATTTTGAGTTTAATATGCTATTGTATGTAATCATCTTTAAATCATTCTTTCATGTCATAACTGATCAATTTTGTCTTTAGTTTGTTTTATTTTGTAAGCAACTGTCTTCCCGCACTGGAAGAAGGCAAGATATTAAATAATAATAATAATAATAAACCCGAGAGCGATTTTTTTTTTTTACTAAGATAAACTTGGGCACTGTATACCTTGTTCAGAGAGGAGGGCTTTATTTGCTACTCTGCCTCAGGCAAAAAAAAATGTCTTGGGTCACCTCTGCAAGGCTGAGAGATTGTGACTTGTACAAAGTGACCCACCGGGTTTCCATGGCTGAGCAGGGATTAATAATTAATAATTCTTTAGACAAACCACATTTTTAAAGCTTCTTGTCAAGTGGGTCAAGAAATTCTGCACCTGTTCAGCTCTGCTCTTCAAACTGTTAATGACATAGCAGAACATCTGAAGAAGGAACCCTAGCTGAGTGTAAGGATACATGCACTGCATGAGACCTTGTAAATGTTCCTTCTTCAGAGTCACAGAAACCGCAAAATGGCCATCATGATGGGACAGTTTGGAGTTATGTAGTACACAAAAGTGATATTTCCAAGTCCAAGGGTCAATACTAAGGATCTCCTTAGTTAAAAGGACAATTAATTTCAGATTGCAGTATAGAATGGTGTGTGCCACCATGTGGAACATTCACTCCCTGGAGAACTTGTAAGATTCCAGTCTTGGGTGTTTCTGTGTACGTGTACTGTGTGCCTTCAAGTCATTTCTGACTTATGGTGACCCTAATGAGAACCTATCATGGGGTTTTCTTGGCAAGACTTGTTCAGAGGAGATTTGCCATTGCCTTTCCTGAGGCTGAGAGAGTGTGCCTTGCCCACGGTCACCTAGTGGGTTTCATGGTTGAGCTAGGAACTGAACCTCATATCCAGGGTCACAGTCCAACACTCAAACCACCTAGCCACACTGGCTCTTACTAAGTGTTCCTACCACCAATAATAAAATCAAGCCTAAATTTAGCTGCTAGTTGAAAGCTGAAACAGTGGAATCTGCATGACATGTTGACTTATCATTTTGCGATTAAGTTAGTTGGTCTACTCTTGTTAGAGCTAGTTGGTGCTAGCAATGGGATTTTGGCCTTCTTTTGGTATTTTCCAGATTATATTTCAGTTTTCTTTATGATGCCAGTTGTCAATCCTGGTTTTTAATGCATTGTTTTTAACGAATCCTTGTATAAATTGTACTAATACTATATTCTTTTAACTATTTATTTCTTTTATTTGTTTTTTTTAAAACAGGAATCACTCTGAGATTTGCAGAGTAAAAAGTGGTATAAATTTGTTTTAAACCTATTAAAAGAATCTGAGGTAAATAAATAAATAAATAAATAAAACTTTTATTTATATCCCGCTTTTCTGTGACAAGACAATCAAAGCGGCTTACAACATACTAAAATATACATTTACAAAATTATATCCCAAATTCCCCCCTTAAAACAGGATTAAACAAGTTACAATTAAAATATCTATTAAAAACACAATAAAAAATACAGCGAGGACAGAGCGGTGGGTTAATACATGATGTGGGTGGCAGTCATTCTGTGGCCGGGCACTTTTATTCAGGAAAGGCCTGCTGGAAAAGATCCGTCTTGACAGCTTTTTTAAAGCTGTCTAAGCTGGCAATTTGATGGATCTCGTCTGGAAGGCCGCTCCATAGTTTGGGAGCAACTGCAGAGAAGACCTTCTGGGAGGTAGCAGTTAGTCTGGTTTTTAAAGGTTGCAATAGATTCCTCCCAGAGGACATGAGGGTGTGGGGCGGATTATATGGGTGCACGCGATCTTGCAAATAGGTTGGACCCAAGCCATGTAGGGCTTTAAAGGTTATAACCAACACCTTGTACTGTGCCCAGAAACTAATAGGCAGCCTGTGAAGAGATTTTAAGATGGGTGTTATTCGGTCACTCCTAGTTTTTTTGGAGACCTGGTAAAAGCTAGATAAGCCAACAAAAATGGATGCATGTCTACATCATCCCAAACTTCTTTAAAAGCAACTGCAGATGGTTGGGTGTCAATCTGGATTGGAGCTGTGACAAAGAACAAGAAGGATTAACTAACTTTTTCCTGGTTTTTGTTTTCTCAGTGAAAACTGCTCTCCTCCCAACAGCTATTTGCTTCAGTACACAAGCCATTTGCATCAGTCCACCTCTGCATCCTCAGTTGCCCTACCCACAATGGCAAGGCCAAAAAGCCCAATTCAACTGTGCACTGTCTACACATGGGAAGGGCAGTTCTGTAGTCAATCCAGCCCATCCCTTGCTTATAGTGAATTTTAAAAACTCACTATTTGCTCTGGATCTTCCCAGAAAATCCACAGCACTCTGGAGCTACACGGGGCAGCTGTTTACACAGCATCCCACCCACTGTGCCACCCACCATCATTGGCAGGAGTCACTCTTCTGAGGTCAGCATAAGGTACCCAGCCATGTGATTAATGCTGGGCACCTCATTTTCTACTTCAGAGAGATCAACTCAGGCCACTGGTGGTGGCACCAGGTCACACAGTGGGATGTGTGTAGACAACTGCCCAGTTTGCTCCAGAGTGCCCAGGTAATAGAGGGAATTTGGGGCAGATTCAGGTCCAGAATACTCCAGGAACAGCCTGGAGTATTCTGACCAGTGTAGACTAGCTCATAGTTTTCCTTAATTTATATATGGTTGTTTTTTTTTTCTTTTGTCTTGGCAAATAGCAACTTTTGTGATGATGGTGGGCAACATACCCTCCAATATTCCACAGATCAAATCTGGGACACATGTGGCCAAGTAGCTTTAGAGTATGGTCCAGCTGCTTAAAGTTATTAATGAGGAAGAATAAAAGAGTTAGGACAGGCTGCAGCAGTTTGCTTTCCCCTGAGTCTGTTGTTTTCACTGTATTTTGTTTTAATTCATATTTTAAATTGCCATGGGTGTTATCCTGGGAGTAAGACAGGATATAATTTAATAAATAACTAGAAGTCCTATCATCACCAGTTGGCAGGGCCATAGCATTTCTTAGTTTATTTATTTATATCCCATCTTTTCCCCAAGATGAAGACTCAGAGACTGACAAAGTTCAACTAAAAAAGCATAGATAAAGCTGTAAACAAGTGTTAATGTTAAAACACAGTTATACACATTATAATATTAAAAAACTACCCAAAGCAAAAGCAATTTTAAACTACAGTAGTTTAAAAAAATTTACAGCACCATGCCCTCCAGGTGTCACAATCTGGCACAATATTAATTCCATCAGTGCATCTAAGAAATTGAACTGAAATTCATGGGAGCTCATGCTAAAATAAACCAGTTAGTCTCATGTTCCCCCATGGTCCTGATTCTCCAGGGATAGTCTTGATTAATCATCTGTCATCCTACTTTTTCAGCTGCTTTTAAAATGTCCCAGTTTCGCTCTCCTCTGACTTTCCTGCTTCATCTTTAGTGTACTTAAATTACTTCAAACTGAATTCAGTGTGCAAAACTAGTTTACAATTAACATAGGGCCTGAACAGAATGGCACTTTGTGCTGGCCTGGGCCCAAAATAAGGTTGTGCAGAGGCTGAACATTTACATACTCAGATACCCTACCACACACCCTGGGCGCCATCTTGGTGCACGCCCATACAGATGGCATGTGCCATTATGATGTCCATCATGTGCAGCATCCAAATGGCACTGCACACAAAGGGTGTCATAAGGCCATGCCATGGCCTTTATACCGCCCGTTCTAGGGTGCAAATAGGAGCTGCGTTTTGCAGCTTCTATTTGCACCGGGTTGGGAGTGTGGTGCCGGCTGCTGCATCCCCAAACCAGCGCTTCCAGGAGCAGCATAGAGCTGCCCCTGAATTGGTTGTCTGTTCAGTCCCATAGTTGGGGAAGAGGAAAGCAGGGGGAAGAATCCTAGCCTTCCCAGTAGACTCAGGTAAAAGCAAACTGCTACAGCCTCTCTCAGGTTGTTTTTCCTTGTCATCTTGACCACACACTGAAGTTATTTGACCACATGTACTCATGTTTTCATCTCTGAAATGTTGGAAGGTGTGCAGGACCCACCTAAGAAAATCCCCTTCATCAGCAGATCAAATACACAATAAAAGATCCATACAGTCCAGCCTCCTCTTCACTGCAATGCTCAATAATGGATCCAGGAAGTTCACAAGAAAGGCATAAAGGCAATAGCCCTCCCTTGCTCTCAGACCCTGCTTCTGATGTGGTCAACCAGATTTTTAAAAAGGCACCTACCAAAAATATAAGCAAATTCTGAAACCCAGAAGTATTTGGGAAACATGCTGCTTTTTACAAGATAATAACCTTCCCCCGCATACTACAGTTATGCAAATAGGAATAAAGTCTTCACAAGCAGTCTTCAGCACCATTTATATAAGACCCTATTTGCCTGTTTCATTTTTATTAAGTAAAAGCCAGAGCACTGCCATTTGTCCTTTCAAAGATGCCACAAATAACCCCTGAAACTAGTTGTGTTGTGTTATGAATGAGTTCCTTGCAAAACACAATGGTGCAGTTACAGTGAAATACAATGCAGGCATTACATTGTGACCCACTTCACAACATTCCAAGGAAAACAAATCCATCAGAGCTTGCGTAGGACCACCCACTTGCAAAATAAAACAGGAGCCCTGTATCATAATTGTTTTGTAGAAGGGAGGACTTTACCAGATTGAGTTTCTCCTCCACTCCAACCCTACAATAGAAGTGCAAACATCCACCAAAATTCTTAGTTCTTCAAGTTCTTCTGAACCTGTCAAGCCATGCCATAAATGACCAGAAGAGTCAACCCTTTCCTTCAAGGTGACTTTTGCTTTTTCCTCACTGAAGGAAAACATGTGCTCCCCATTTTGTTGCTGTTATGCAAAGAACAGTCTTACTAAACAATGACTCCTGGAAAAAAAAGATAGCTAATTTTGGATCTGTGAGGCGGCAAGCTGCACCTCAGCTGTGAGGGGATTTTGCAAGATGCTCAAAGAGAAACTAGGAAGCTTTGGTGGGTTTTTTTTAAAGCAACAACATAAACACACACACATACAGACACAAAGCCCAATGACAAAAGGGAAAAATCACTTACTGTACAGGGTTCTCTGCAGAAGTATTCAACACAAACATCTCCTTTCTTTGTCCAGCTGCCAAGTGCGAAAGCATAAATGAGCAGCTGTTTCCTTCAAGCCGGGGCTGTGTGTCTCTTGCTTCACTAGTCACATGCCCCCTCTGATAAATCTCTCCGTTGTGCCAAGAGGTCAGACTCCGAAGATCATTATCCCCCCCAACTCATTTCAACAACAACAACAGCAACAACAACAATACTGTTCTTCTTTTCTTTACATCGGCCTCAGCTAACAGATTTGAGCGACGCATGGGCTACATGCTGCAATGATTCTTTTTCAATGCCCACTGGAAATAATACAATGAAATAGATAAGTTTCCTCAGCGGGCAGGACCAGCTAGGATGGAAAATTAAACAGTCTACTGTAGTTTGACCTGCAAGTTTTGTTTTTCCACCTGGTGTTATAGTACTCTTGCGTCACGGCCTGGCTGGGTGACAGCCAGAATTTCTGGAAGACAAGGTTTTAGAGAAAAGATTGGTTCACATGGCAGCTAAGGCTGAGGCTGCCTTTGGCTGTGTTAGTTTCTGTGAAGCTGGGTTTGGCAACAGATCCCGTGGTAATGAATCAGGAGCTGCAGGGCTTTCTTTGCATGCCTGCTCAGCTCCACTCTTTTCAACTGAAGTGCCTCAGAGTGAATCTGATGCTTCTCTCAACACTGTGGAACATAGGAAGTAGGGAAGGTGTGCTTTTCCAGTTCCTTCCTTCCTTCCTTCCTTTATGACCAAGCTGAAAATATCAAAGTGGCTTAAGGCTTTTGTGGATGTGGGTGTGTTGTGTGACATGGAGAGGGAGTGTGATTTGCATATCTACAGCATAACCCACACACTTGGAGTTCTCTCAGGTATACAGTGTAGATAGCAAACCAGTGCACAAGGCATGGGAACACTCTGTAGGGACATATGAACAGAGTCTTAAACTAAGTGGGATCATAAACCTGCATAGCCAAGGGCAGCTTAAGACACGCTGCGGCCTCAAGACAGGGGGCCTGAAACTTCAGCCTGTTGATGGCACAGGTTTGTCTTCTCAGGACCTACTGTAGTTTACCTCAATTTGGGAACAACAGAGATGAAAGGAGCATTTGGCAAGCACATAGCTTCCTTTAAATACACTTAAATGTCATCAAAATTTGTTGGTGAACCCCAGCAAGCCATTTAAAGGCTTAAAGCAATAGTATACTGGCTTAAAACATCACCTTCTTCTGACACCAAAATATCAATGCATATTTAAAGCAAACAAAATGGTTGCTTTACGTAATTGAGCTTTCCCATATTTGCAACCAGATTTCTGCAACACAATTCTCCAACCAAATTGAGCAGTGCAGTTTTTAAGGATGGGGGGAGAGGGGGACACCGAAAATAAAGTTGGCCACCAATTATGTGGACTACACAATTCCTGTCCCTGCCCTTAGCTTTGTCAAGCTTCAGAGTCTATTTATCATTACCAAAAATTTTGCATTATTTTTACAGAATGTAACAAACTTTTGTAAAAAATAAATGTTTTGAAGTCCCTGAGGGACTTAAGTTGAAACCTTAAACTGTTGCTTACTTAGTTTTTTGTGCATAGGCTCTGGCACAGCATTTAGATTTGTATCATCTACTTTGACCAGCGATCAGAGGTCGTTTGCGTTTATGAGCTAGCAGTAGTCTTTTATAATCCTTGTGAGATCCTATTTATTTACAATATGTAGCACAAAAGTTTTAAAAAACATTAAACAACCAATCAAATTAAAACATTAATTTTAAATAATTACAAACACATTCAAAATAATATTGGTTGTTGTTAACTACTATCAAGTCAACTTTGACTTATGGCGACTTCATGAATGAGAGGCCTCCAAATTACCTTATCATCAATGGACCCTCTCAGGTCTTGCAAACTCAGGTTTCATGGGCCCAGGACAGACGGTCCTGAAGTGCCGTGCCACTAGGGTTTGGACCCTAACCCTAGCATGGTGCCGCTTCTTCTGGTGCCACGAACCGAAGGAAACAATGGCGTGCATGCCTGTGGTGCGCACACCATCACACGCCGCTGCGAGCATAAGCCCCATTACTTATAATGAGGCACAAGCATCTGCGCTTTTTGTTTTATGAGAGAGGGGGCACGAACGGATCCCCTGTGTAAAAGAAGGGCACACTGTACTATTACCTTCAACCAACAAATGGTGTCATCAGCTCTGTAGAGCTCTGGCCACTGGAGAACTATAGCGGCCTAAGAAAGAAAGTGACCCACCCATTAACCAAAGTATTGTGGTTTTGTGAGGTGACCTGCCCCCAGCTATGGTCAAAACATCTTGGATCTTCCTCACACTGCCAAATTTGGTGAGGGTGTCTAACAGTAAATACCTAGACCACTTCTACTGAATGAAACAAGAATATTTCAAGCATGAAAGATGAGGGTCTTATTTTCAGCCCAAATCATTCCCACTGAGGTGATGTGAATGACTAACACTTCAGGAGGTGGCCCCATGTGCTCCTCAACAGGGTAGCAAACTACTCCATCAGAAGCCCCTCATACCAAGACACTCTACTGTGGTGCAACAGCTCAGACTGAGCTGCAAATAAGTCATTCCCACTGAGGCAAATGGCTACCACTTTGGGAGGTAGCCCTCAATGTTCTTCACATAAAAGAGGCCACAACCACTCCAGTGGAGGTCATCCTACTGAGCCACTGCACCATGGCAGCATTCCTCAGATGCGGTGAGCCAAAACTGACAACTTCAGGTCTGTCACTCTGCCCAGTAGACAGTGCCGTGGCTCCAGACAAGGACCCTATGTCTTGGCATACTGCACCTAGGAACAAGGAAGATCCATCATTCCCTTCTGGACTCATTCACCACTCTCTGGAGGAACTCATAGTAAATGAGCAAAGAGGACATGAAAAGGGGGCAGGGTATTAGCCTCTGCCTCTATCCTCTTCATATGAACAGCACGTGGTGTCAAATGGCAAGCACAGAGGATCCTGGCTTTTATTCACAGAGGTCATCACCCACCCACCCACCCTGCAATGTTGTTTGCCATGCAGTCAGGGGAGTACACTATTTTTGTTTTCTTAATGCCAACTGTAAACCTGCCTTTGCACTTTCTTCCTTGACTTTCTTCAGTAATTGTTCCGAGTCTTGGCTATTTTCTGCTAGTAATATGGTATAATCTTCATATGTCAAATTGTTGATGTTCCTTCTTCCAATTTTCATTCCCCGATCATCTGAATCTAATCTTGCTTAACCTATGATATGATCAGCATACAAGTTAAACAGGCAGGGTGATAAAATGCAGCTTTGTCTGAGTCTCTTGCCAATTGGGAACCATTCAGTTTCTCCATGTTCTATCCTGATGGTAGCCTTTTGTCCTGAATACAGATCAAGAACAAATCAAATGTTGTAGCACACCAATTTCTTTAAATGCAGTCCATAGGTTTTCATGATCTACACAATCAAGGGCTTTGTTATAATCTATAAAGCACAGGCTGATTTTTTGAAATTCTTTGGTGTGCGCCATTATCCAATGTATCTTTGCAATATGATCCCTGATGCCTCTTCCTTTCCTGAACCCAGCTTAGACATCTGGCATTTCTTGCTCCATATATCATAAAAGTATTTGCTCTTTGAGCATCACCTTGCTTGCATGGAAAATTAGAGGTGTTTTGTTTTTCCTTTTTAGAAATATAACTTTTTATTTATCTGCATTAATTATTATAGTGTGTGTGTGTGTGTGTGTGTGTGTGTGTGTAGTAGCCAGAGAGGTAAGGTTTACAATTGCCTGGGTGGGATGCAGCTCTTGAGCATAAACCAGAACATTAGTGGAAGTAAAGAGAAAAAAGAGTGGATATTTGCTGTACTGTACTGTATGTAGTGGGATAAAACAACATGATGGGCAAAAGAATATAGACACATTTGTTAGTAAACTGTCAGTGCATGGGAGTATAGTTGAGATGAGGAAAATTTGTGGAGAGAGGGTTACATTTATCTATATAATTTCATAATCTTAAATGAAATTAGTTTATTCTTAATGCTAGTAGATAAAGAACTGTTCAGTGCATGCTAAGTATCAGAAAATATTTAACAAAAGGACAACATATATATCCTATTACCAATTACAATTTAATTTAAGATGGGAAAGGGAGGGAGAAATAACTATTTTTCATTTTAGACATTTTCATCACACGCATCTTCCAAAAACTCAAAACAGCAGCTACTCTAGAAGTGCTACCCTCTGGGACAAGTTAGGCTGAGGAAAAAGAATTTGAGCTTCATGACAAAAGTGGGATTTTCAGCCTGGCTTTCCCACACCCAAAGCCAAGACTCTTGCCACCACATCACAGTATATGGGAGAGTCCAGTCTACATGGCTCCAATTTGCTGTCTAGTCTACTGTGTTATCTGCTGTGACTGAATCCTTAGTGATTTTGCTATGCCAGAATTGCAACATATTATAAAAGCTCTCACAAGCACTGACCATTCTGAAACCACAAAGTAACATTAGGAACTAATGCTAACCCTGGATCAAGGTTGAAGAGTTCTAAAATCAGTTTTGATCAGACTCTGAATTTGGAACAGTTACTTGTTTGGACTCCAGTTTCTAAATGCTCCACAAGTGGGAGATTAGGGGAATTGTAGTCCAAAAAATAGCTTTTCAAACTCTTATTCTTGTTTAAAGAGGAGAGGTTTACAGGGAGAGCATGTTAATTGTTCAGGCAAGTATAAAAATGGTTCACTTTTGTTCACTTTCATAAATTTCTTCAGCCCACACCTCTCAATCCCTGTTCAAATATTACAACATATGAACAGTGCATTCTGTGGAAGTAACTTTGATTCTCTTCCATCACAAAAAGGAAAGACCTGTTCTGATATATCTGTATAGTAATCTGTATTGGTAATATGCATGCCATAGTCTGCATATGGCAGCCTTCATTCACGTTTGTGGTGGTACACTGCCAAAAATAGGATGGTATAGCAATAATAACATTTTTTAAAAGACACATTTTAGCTCTAAAACGAGATGTGTAGGGAGTGTGCAGCTTGTTTAATGGGGAATCACACTCCTTGAAAAGCATGATTCCCTTTTGAATGGCCAATTCTCTCCACGTACTTTTCTTTAAAGTGGTGGGAATGTTTCCTGCTACAAACATTCACTGCTGAACTAACCCATTTCAGCTGCAAAGGATGTGGTCCCACAACTGGCCACCCTGACACCTTGAATGAACCCTGTCTTGGTAGAACAACCCCACATTCCCTAATTGAAACTTATCTGATTTGTGCTCTTACCACCTTTTTCTTAACACTGAACACTATTCTAACAGCTTGTGCCTTGAAGACATGTATTTAGACTAGACGTCACCTGCTAAAGCTTATAGGCATACATTCCTTACAAGCCTAAATAAGACTAACCAGGCTTACATAATGAAACAATGGTAGTAAGAGATTACTATGCATTGAGGTTTCTTTGCACATTTTTTCCTTAAGATTTAATCAATATGTTTATTGATTAACTATATTTAAATATACAGTGGTACCCCGGGATACGAATTACCCAGGTTACGAATTCTGTATACTGTGAGGTATTTATTCAAAATGGATTGCCAGACATCAGTGAATCATTTACACAGATGTTGACACAATTCACCACTGAAATCCATGCTAAATGCTTCAATATACATCCATTCAGACTGACGAGTGAGACAAAGAGTGACACTGAAATGGGAGTGCACTGAAGAAGTATATTGAGATGACATGATTATCATATTTGGATAATTAAAGTTCTGCCTATAAAATTTGCTTTCAGTAATGCAGTCAAAGTAAACCTCAGTGCATATTGGAGCCTAAAACAGGTCACTGTGATAATATGGTGACCCAGAACCCTCTAGTGACATTTTAAAGTGCAGCTAGAAATTGTACAGAGGAGCCATATACAAAAACTCATCTCAAAAAGTTTACAGAAAGTACCACCAGCAAACTGTAACTTGTAAATAGATCTGTGACAATATTAAGAATAGGACCCGGAGCAATGGATTCAAACTACAGGAGAAGAGATTCCACCTTACTATTAGCAGGAACTTCTTGATAGCAAGAGCTGTTCAACAATGGAATACACTATCTCTGAGTGTGTTGGAGTCTCTTTCTTTGGAGGGTTTTAAACAGAGGCTGGATGGCCATTTATCAAGGGTACTTTGAGTGTGTTTTCCTGTATGGTAGGTGGTTAGATATGATGGCCCATGGGGTCTCTTCCAAATCTATGATTCCATTTTTTATATTTATTTTATTTTATTTCTATGTGGCCTTTCTCCCAGCTCATAACTAAAACCTCTTTAAAAACTTATTACAATAAAACAGTTAAAACATCACATAAAAACAATATAAAATTACAAACATTAAAATCACGATCCCCACTCCATATAGCACACACCACATATGAAAAAGCCATCCCATGGCATTAAGTGCCTGCCTGAATAAAACTGTTCCACAAGGTGGGAGCAGCCACTAAAAATGCTCTCTTTCGTGTCCCCACCAAGCGAACCTGTGGTGGTGGTGGGAATGAGAGAAAGCCTGCTTCTTAGGGCTCTAGCAGGTTCATATGGGGAGATACAGGCCTTTTACAGATTGCCAAAATAAAGCTGCTTTGGGTCTCTTTGGAGGTATGCTGTTTAAATGAAGCATGCATCCTAAGAATCCGGAAGCTGCACCAAATCTGCACTCCAGTGCTTAGGAATGGAGTGTGGCTTTGGCGTGACCTCCGGACTCTTAGGACCCATGCATCATTTAAATAGCATACCTCCAAAGAGACCCGAAGCAGCTTTATTTTGGCAGTCTGTAACAGGCCACAATCTCTCAAATAGTCTGGACTTAAGCAATGTAAGGCTTTATAGGTCATGACTAGCACTTTGAATTGTGCCTGGAACTGGTAGCCTGTGGGGCTGTTTCAACAAGAAGGTAATATGCCCCCTATAACTGGCTTCAGTCAGCCTTTTTGCAGTGGTGTTTTGCATGATTCTATGTTACTAAGTTCTCACATTTTTACAGACACAGTTCAGAATCTTCTTTCTGACATATGCCAGCATAACTGGGCATTCATTTATTTATTTACTGTCTTTGAATCTGGCCTGACTCATCGCGACCCTGTGGAGTAGACATTGTTAAGACTCCCTATCCTCCACTGCCCTGCCCATCTCCTGCAAATTTAGGGCCATGAGCTCTCTCTCTCATTGTGTCTAGCCATCTAGTGCGTGGCCTTCCTCTTTTTCTGCTGCCCTCTACCTCCCCTAGCATTATTGTATTTTCTAATGAGTCATGCCTTCTCAAGATAGGACCAAAATACAACAGCCTCAGTTTCAATATCTTGGCTTCCAGAGAGAGCTCAGTTTTGATCTGTTCTTGGATCTATTTGTCTTTTTGGCAGTCCATGGCACTAGTACTTTTTTTGGAATTGCATAGGAACATATACAGTACCTCTTTGTGCAACAGTTTCCCCCAGGGCTGCAAATGGCAACAAATGAGTTCTGCTCTCAGAACCAGGCAGAAATACACTAGGAAGGCTCCACTGTGCTGCTGCCTGGCTAGCAGCCATCATTATCCCAGGCCTCCGCAAAAGTATGCTAGCAGAGCTTAACACTCCACATAATTCCTCACTGATTTCAATATCAAGAGAACTAACACATAATTTTAGCAATTTCCCTCCCACTGTGAGAAAAGTGTATTTTTAAAATGGTCATAATAATAATTGTCAATATGCATGATATGGCAAACCACGATTAAACAAAGGCAGAAATTAAACCTTCCAGACCCCCCCCCCCCAGTTGAGCTGTAAGAGGAGAAGGGGGAAGTAAACCTGAGATTCACTGAAGCTTTGTATCACAAAGTTTAGTTTGATGTTTAAATGTGGTCAGTGACTGCTGCAAAAATGAAATGGGACCAGGTATAAGCACTGTATGTGAACTGATCACAGTATTTGGCTTTCAGCTCAAGTAAGGAAGAAGGTAAAATCATTTTAAGTTGACAAAATTGAAATGTATTACTTAAATGTTTAAGGGCTGTGTATTTTTTAAGGAGGGATGAAGAAGGTAGTTGCTAGAAATGTTCTGAAGTTAGTCTGACTCTTGGAATTTAACCTTGACTGTATTTGAGGGGTTCATGGATATTACTGAACTTTGCTTTTCCTGGAATATCATCTCTCCTCAGGTGTCCCCAGATATCTGAAATGCTGCCCCTTTAAAGTGCTTGAAGCAATTTCATTACCTTTTAGCACTTTCAATACAAGTGATTTGAGCTAGCATATCTCAAGAGATTTCTAAAGTAACTTGCTGCTCTTGACTTAAAAAAATCCTTTACTTAACACTATACATAGAGTGGCTTGAATCTACGATGTTAAGCAACTTCAGAGAAGGAAACTTGTCAATTTCCTCTCTGTTCTCATAGCATTCACCTGCAGCCCATTATTCAACACTATTGAATAATGTGGGACACAGTGCAGAGAGGTGTCCAAATTTGTGATCCAAATTTGATTTAGGCTCCAACCTTGATGATTCCCTTCCCTCACAGCCCCCTTTAATACAACTTTTTTTCCTTGGGGGAAGACCCTCCCTTTCCAGAGAGATAGTTCTGGAGGTGCCAGATAACTGCAACAGAAAGGATGAGAGAGGACACTTTTCTTGTATGAACTTCCTTAATGGACTTCCTTAGTCTGTACAATTAGTATGTAGAGAGATCTTATAACACCTTTGAGACTAACTGCAAGAATGAAATTGGCAGCATAAGCTTTCGTAGACCAAAATCTACTTCCTCAGATACATCAGAGGAAGTAGACTTTAGTCTACGTAAGCTCATGCTGCCAACTTCTTTCTTTCAGTTAGTCCGAAAGGTGCTACAAGATCTTTCTACTTCATTAAGTTAATGTGTCTTAGGATCCATGTCATTACAGTGAACTCAACCACTGTGAATCCTAAAACCAAAGTACACGGAGTTCAAAACTGAGTTGTGCAGATACTTTGGTGTCCCTTTGAAGCACTTGTCAAAGCTGCTTTTCCCAGTTAGTTTAGCAGTGAGAACAGTGCTATACATTCCATTTATTCAGGTGTTCTGTAACTGTATTGGAGTTCTTTTGCATCAAAGGTATCTATGGAACAAGATAACTAAAACAATGTTTGTGCTACTTCTGAAATCTGGTAGAGCACTGGCAAATCCAACAGAAGCAATGCTGGGGGGTGGGGGGTGGGGGGGCACAAGAGGAGGAGATGGGCAACATGTGGCCTAAAGATTGTATGCTTTTGACTCATAATTGATAGCTTTTTCAGGAAATAAAAATGGGTTATTTTTCATAAAATGTATATATACTTGCAGGCATCCTGTAAGTAAGTTATGATGTCATAAGTCTGTCCTTCTTTGATCATTACATAGATAGGAATTCTGTTCTGACCATGCAATAACCATAAGCACCTTCCCTCACAACTCACCTTGTAAGCCAGGCGCACACACACACACACACACACACAGAAACACACGCCAAACATGGCAACTTCTGTGTTGTCAGAGAGTGAGGGGATCTGAAGCAATGCATCCCACTATTTTTCTTTAGCTGGGTGCACTGCAAGGACATCACCTGCAGAGATTTTCCAGAGACCACTGGAGGGTTCTACGGATGTCTGTCCAGTGTGCCCAGCAACAGGAAAAAAGTTGCATATATTGCCTCAGGTCCGTTGGATGGTGCAGGAGACATAGCTATGTGAGACAGATCCGTCTCTTGGTGCATGTTATATAATTAAAGGGCATCAAGATGACAGTGCATTATTGACAACATCCAGAAATTCTTCTCCAAGCTATTGGTACAGTATTGAAGGCTGCAACCTATGTTGGAAGATTTATTATTGTTCAATCATTTTTCATTAGAAAAGAATAGAGGCTGAGCATGTATGCCAAGTGTTTTTGAATACTGGATCTCCTTTTACTCATGGTAATCAAGAGAAACTATGCAAAAGCACAGCACAATGCACCTTAGGGTTCTTGGCCACTATACAATTACAGTGCTATGATTCCATGTTAATTGTCATGGCAACATCTTATGGAATCATGGGATTTGACATTTAGGGAGGGGCTTTTCAAATTCTCAGCCAGAAAGCTCCTCTAGTACCTCCCTAGACTGCAAAGCCCAGGACTCTACAGGATGCCACCATGGCAGTTAAGGTGGAATCATATAGGAACTGGGCTTTGCAACTTTGTAGTGTGTAAGGTTCTTACACAGGTTACCTTTCTCCACTGCCTATTTCTCAAACCAAAGTGTTGAATGTGTTGAACTACAACATGGCTGGGGATGTGAAGTCGAAGGCTTTCATGGCTGGCATGCATAGTTTTTTGTGGGTTTTTCGGACTATGTGGCCATATTCTAGAAGTTCTAGAACATGGCCACATAGCCCGAAAAACCCACAAAAAAAAAATGGCTGGGGATGATGGGAAGTGTAGCACTAGCCCCATCTGAAGGACATCAGGATAGCGGAACCTGCTTTAGGGATTGCATCTCTTTGGGAACTTTGGTGCTCTACTTGTACCGCATGGATTTTACAGTTTGTGTGTTTGTTAATGTGAAATACTGACTTTAAGGAACAGCTTCTACAAGATTTCCTAACATACCTTCTTCATCCTGATATCACTGGACAAGCAGTGGGGCTCAATGCAAACAATTTAACAAAAGCAACTCCAGTATCGCCAGGCAGGAGACTTTAAAAATATCCAAGTGTGATTACGATGCCAGTTATAAATAAACCAGCAGCTCTCACATTAAGTTCCAGAGCCTAAAGGCATCTGGAGGACATGATGGAAAGTAAAACTTTCTATAGATATGGCAGCCTGGGGGAGTAAACTCAGTCAGCATGAAATGTCAACAAGCATCCCCACATGCTATGTGGGGAGATAAAGTTCGAAGTCTACAAAAGAAAGGCTTTAACTCTAAGGCAATCTTCTCCCAGCAGGGCAGCCTCCACATGTCTTGGGTTACAATTGGGTAACAGCAGTCATGCTGCCTGGGGATGATGATAGTTGTAATCCAACACAACTGGAGGTGGCCTCAGCTGAGAAAATTACTTTGGGGATGGCAGAGTGCTTCATATACCTGTATCCATGTAGGCATGCAAATGCACAGATGTGTATTATACTTCAAAAATTATAAACTGCATCTATGTGCCATAATTGAGAAGGATAGGGACTGTGAAATATTTTCCTATGTTCCTTTTTCTGAAGGAGATTTAAGTGTAGTTAAACACAGACATCTGTATCAGGTTCATTCTTGAGTTCAGGCAGCAAAATGCTATGGTCTCTCTCTTGCAGTAAATGGCCTATCACCAAGGTCAACATGGATAGTACCTAAAGCCAGCCAAGTTACAGCAAATCATTCCCTCCCCACTCACCCTACTTTCTGCCCTTTCATTATAAGTATAACCCAAATATGCTGTCTGGAGTTGTTGGTTCACTCTAATGGTAGGGCCAACCTTGGTTAATGCTCTTCCTTAGGCAGAAAATTGGTCTGATTGGGCCTGTACAGACAGGCCAAAATAAAGCTGCTTCGGGTCACTTTGGAGGTATGCTGTTTAAATGATGCACGTGTCCTATGAGTCCGGAAGCCACACCAAAGCCACACTCCAGTCCCCAGTTCCAGACTCTTAGGACACATGCATCGTTTAAACAGCATAACTCCAAAGTGACCCAAAGCAGCTTTATTTTGGCCTCTCTTCATTGTGTCCTGCAAGTCCCCTGCCCCCCTGTATTTTAGGTTTAGGAAATCTATACTAGCTGAATTACTCCATTCCCCTACTAGGTGAGTCAAGTAGAAAGGACTATAGTGCTTTCTCTCAGTCATGGAGCATGTTGAGAAAGGTGGAAAGAACCCTCAGGGTCCTGTTCCAGCTGCAGCCATCATTTCCCAGCTCCTAGATCTCCAGCACCCCAGAAAATCTATGGTTGGGGAATTGCCTGGTTTAAGGGGTAGGTTTGGGGTTCACATTCAGTTCAGAGGGCCACTGGTATCCACTGAGATTTAGTTCCAGGACCCCCAGTGGATACTAAAATCCGTAGATACTCAAGTCCCATTAAATATAATAATAATAATAATAATAATAATAATAATAATAAATTTTATTTGTATTTTCCTGCCTTTCCCGATGGATCGAGGAGGGATTACAACCATAAAATAGTCACAAACAACAATAACATCCAATTTATACACAATAAAACAAGTCACCTAAAAATTCAATTCAAAACAGTAAAAACATCATTTAAAATGCACAATTGCAATCGGAAGTGGGATTTCCCCCTTAAGTTCTTTATAAGAGGTCGGGTGGGTAATGACATAGCAAAATGATGTCTCTTATAATAACATGGCAAAATTAACTTTTGCTTTAGGAATTTATATTTTTAATAATATTTTCAAACCATGGATGACTGAATCTGTGGATAAAGAATCCATGGATTTGGGGTGCCGGCTGTAATTGAGTCATAAACCTGGATCCCCAAAGTTACATGACTGAAAGTCTAATTTAGGATCTCATAAATATTGAACAGGAAGTCAACCAATGTTTTACATTCATGCTAAGTGTCAAGTTAAGCTTGATGTGGAAGTAATCTGAACATCCTGCTAGCCTAATACTGTCAGCTCAAATTGGTAGGTCTCCCCATGTGCATAGGGAATAGATTTTATATTTTATATTATGGTGATGATGTCTAACTTGGCAATAATCTATCTGTAAAAATATCAGCAGATATCAGCAGATGAAAATTTTATGCAACTATGTAAATGTTTCTGGTGAGGCTTGGCTGAGAGGAAGTGCACACAAATGCTCCCACATGGAATGGCTGCCCCACAGAGGCTTTTCAGAAGCATCCATGCAACAGCCAGCCATACAGTGAGAAACAACCCACAAAGCAGCATTACAAAGACAAATGCTAACAAATACATCTCCACCCCATAGCCTTGTGATTTTCACACCCAACTGATTTAATCCAAATTCTGAGGGATTTTCTAAGCAATACCACATTGTATAAGTCCTTGGCTTTAAGTGGAAAAGAGGTTTAATATATTACTAGCTTTCTCAATTAACATGGAAAAAGAGCTCATGTTGTTTCCAGAGTCAGGTGGGTCCCATAGTTCATCAAGTGCAGCATGATTAAAATTCCACATAAGCGAAGTCAGAAGAAAGGGCTTTTCACTCTCATATCGCTCTCATTCCCATTCTAATCTATTTTCACAAAACAGTTATGTATGGATACAGCTGAGAAATCTTTTCCATCACTCTTGGAGATAAATACATTAACATTTAGTCCTTCTGTCATTTTGATTTGTTAATCTTCACATTATTGTTGCCAAGTACTGAATAAAATCAACGCAACAGGCTATGGATCAGTAGCAGCGCACTACACTTTGTGATCCTCTGTTTTGCCAGACTGCTTTTCTCATCAGAGGAAATCCTACATATTGCAAGGTATGATTGACACATACTAGCAAGATCATTTGCTTCTCTAATGAACTATAATGGCAGTTTGAATTTTTCCCATGGGCAGGAGAGGACTTTTTCCTCTTCTGCTTCTGAATTAGTGTTTTGTTATCCACCACTAGACTATGATCTGAGACAAATCTTGTCAAAGTTATTTTCTTCAGCTACAACTCCCCAAATCCCCTAGCCAGAATGGCTAGTGGTAATTTATGAAGTTGTAGTCCCCAATCCAATGTGGCAACCTAACTTTCCGCAGCTCTAGTCTGACAGCCCAAGATGATGCTGCATTGCTAAAATTCAGTGAGTCTTCTAATCTGACCAATATCTCTCCAGGGGAGGGGGGAGTGGGATTTGAAATTTTTAAAAAATTACATTTTTCAATCTATGCCCATTCATTCTTTCCTTTTTTACCCTCAGATGTACATAGTAGCAAACAACCAATGACATAAATCATATGCAGGTAAGTAGAATGTGTGTAAAAAGGCATTACCATTAAAGGCATTGACATAACAAAATGATTCACCCAGAAATACCAAATAAAAAATAAAAAAACCTTTTAAAATATTAGTGTCAGCTGCAGTTTGAAGAGGGCCCTGAATCTTTTTATTGTTTATCTGCCTGTGCAATTCCATTTTTCAAGTCATGAGATTACCTCCTACTTAGGCACAAGACAAGACATACTGTACATCTCGAGTGAAGAGGCTTTGCTATCAGCTGAAACTCATCGGCTGGGACCCAAAGAACTACCTTGAAATACAGCCAAGAGCTTATCGATGCTCAATGGATTTTTGTCCCTACTTTTCTGCTCTGAATGACAGAAGTGCTGCCATTTCATAAACTGCTTTGAAACATCTCTTAGTATCAAAACTCAGTTGCAGTTAGGGTTGCCATAATTCTCCACTAAAACCCAGGACAAAATGTAGGACAAAATCTAGACCAAACTGTAGGACATCTGCTGGACAAAACTCAGCCCAAAATGTAGGAAATTTAAGGTCATTTTTCTTAAATGTCCTACATTTTGGGCTGAATTTTGTCCTGCAGTTGTCCTACAGTTTGGTCTAGATTTTGTCCTACATTTTGTCCCGGGGTCTTAGTGGAGAATTATGGCAACCCTAGTTGCAATGCAACTGTCATCTGAGGCATTCAATTTATAGAACAGAGTCCTTTGCATTCTGCTACAGATATGTACACACAAAATTCTGTCTGTCTGTCTGTCTGTCCTATCTATCGATCTATCTATCTATTCATCGGTCCATCCATTCAGGGTGGGGAACCGCTTTCAAATCCAGAGCAAAATTTAGTTTCAGATATCACAGAAGAAGGTAGGGGCAAAGGAAAACAGTTGTACCAAAAATATCTTTGCATTATTAAAACAATCTGTGTTGTTATTCCCAATAATAATAGAGCCATTTCCCCCTTTTAAAGTGGGAAAAACTCACACAAAAGCAAGAAAACTCCCAAATAATGAGTGTTGGACTAAGACTCTGGGAAACCAGGTTCATACCTGAAGCTGTCTTCCAAAATGTATCTTTGGACGACCTTTCTTTCACCAGCTTCTGCTTTTATTATGATTTCAATTTTTGTGGCCAACCTTATAGATCCATGCTCTAAAGAATACAAATATAAAAATTAAAAATGCTGGGGCCAGATGGGGAGGCAGGTTTATCTGCTCTTCCGCTTTCATTTTGATCAGGTGTGCTCATAAAGGATTCTGGAGGTAGCTACTGTTTACTTTGCTTGTTGTAGGTAGGCTACACATGATGACAGTAGAATTGGCTATAACAGAATCTTGCTTTTTTCCAGCTCAAGCTTTCTTGCTTTATTTACTCTAGATACACCTCTGCAACCTGATTGTGAAAGTCTGTGTTGCTGTAGCCCTCCTCCACCATCCTGCCAGTGCCAAAGCTGAAAATAAACCTACAGCTAACAAAGGATGAGAAAGAAAAGCTGGTTGGTTATGTGTTAAAAGAATTGTAAAAAAACAGCTTTTTGTCAGAGGCTTTGTTAACTAGGTATGCCTGTATAGCCCTATTGTTCAATTTTAATTGCCTGATTCTGTCCTATGGGTTAGTGGAGTTTGTAGTTTGGTACAGCACCAGACCTTTTTGGTCTGTTTGTTGTTGTTTTTGTTGTTCTGTGTCTTCAAGTCATTTCTAACTTCCTTAGAGGTCTTCAAATAGAGGCCGGATGGCCATCTGTCGGGGATGCTTTGATTGTGATTTCCTGCATGGCATGGGGTTGGACTGGATGCCCCTTGCAGTCTCTTCCAACTCTACAATTCTATGATTCTATGTGTCCCTAAGGTGACCCTACCATGGGGTTTTCTTGGCAAGGTTTGTTCAGAGGAGCTTTGCCATTGCCTTCCCCTGAGGCTGAAAGCGTGAGACTTGTCCAAGGTCACCCAGTGGGTTTCTTGGCCAAGCCGGAATTTGAACTCTCTTCTCCAGAATCATAGTCCAACAGTCCAACCTCTACATCACACTCCTTCCAAAACTGCCAACCCCATCATTTCATAGGATGAGAGTATGGCAGTTCAAGTGGAATCATAGCGCTCTCACTGTATAGTGTGAAAGGGCTTCAGCAACAGGAGCACCATTGCACTGTGGGACACACCCCTGCCTTGGACATATCCTCTGAGCCAGATAGGTGATAACTGAGGAAGGCATGTATGATTCATGTCCCTACAGTTATTGTGATGTTTACAACAAAATAATCAGAATAATTGTCTCATAGTGCACTTCTCTGCCTGAGAGGTTCTAGGAACTGCCATCCAAGGGTGAGTCTATGTTGTAGAAGTAAAGCACTCTGACTTTACTTTAACTTTAACTCTGTTAGGCATCAAAACTCTTTGGCAGTGAAGGCAAGACCTTGTAAAACTACAAATCCCAGGATTCCATAGGATGGAGCTATAGCACTCAAAGTGGTGCCAAACTGCATTATATCTGCAGGGCAGATGCACCCCAAGAGGTAACTTTCCCAAATTCTGCAAAAAAAGCAAGTACACTGTAAGACCATTGGCCTTGTTGGTTGGGGATTTAGGAGTTGTCATCCATATTTGCAGGCTCTGCAGTTTAAGATTGAGCCTCAAAGGACGGCAGTGGTAAACCTCCTCTGAAAAACCTTGCCAAGAAAACCCCATGATAGGTTCACTTTAGGGTCTCTTGACTTGAAGGCACACAGCAACAAACAAAATTTCTACTCCCCACTTTACTAAAATTCCTGCTCTGTTAAAATCAGAAGTGTTGTCCTTTTTTGAGACATAGTTTTCCAGACATTTGACTTCTTTGCATCTGTATTAAAACAAGCCATGGTCCATTCAAATACTACAAGACACTTACTTACTAGAAAACACTTACCTCAGTGCTAAGTGCAATCTAGATGTAAGTCCTCACCCTGTTTTTTGGTCCAAATTCTCTTCTTTTTCTGCTTTTTGTAACATGGAGTAGCTGGGGAAGAATTCTTCATTCCATGACCCTTCTTCTTCAAAATGCCCCTTTGAATACTCCAAAGGCCAAACAAAAGAATAGTGCTTAGTTCACATTCTTAGCAACAATGGGCACGCTTGTGAGCTCTGAAGCGCAATTCATTCCAAATTGTTTAGTGAAATGGCAGCTACACTTCCTCCAATTCTTTCCTGACTTGGTTTTCCTTCCTGGAGAAGAAGTCCCCCCCCTTTTGTACTATAAATAGGGCTTTCATTACACCACCTATAAGAGCAAAGAAGTCAGGAAATGCAGGAAAAGCAAGAGAGGGTCCTCCCCCCTGTTTGTCATAATATGAAAGAGCAAACAACTGATATTACAGATTTGTCAGGACTTACCATCTCAGCTGGTGATAGCATGCATCTGTTTTGCCTCAATCTCCCATTTAGTGCCACCCGTAAAACTAGATGCATACCACAAGGTTTTATAGTCTAGCAAAAATAATTTTAACACGGCCCCATTGAATTGCTTTTGCTTTCCAAACCTGAATTTCAGAGTTGTTCATGTAGCAGAAGCAATAGCCAGCAAAAAGTTTGATGAAAAGGCCAGTATCAATAATGTTATTGTCACTGCTAGTACTTTCTCCAGTTCATTGGCCTATGGCATTCCTACCTTCCTCCTTTTCTTCCGTGAAATATACCTAACAAATGTGAAGAGATAAAGAAAAAACCTTTATACAGGATATCAGTCAGTGATGTCTGAGGTCATTTGGAGGAAATCCTCTCAAATTGTCTGGCTATTTTTAAAATGCTCCCATTTGAAACAAAACAAGCAATAGAACCATTTACTCACTTGATCCTTTGTTCTCCCTAATGAATTAAATTTACTTACCAGAACCATGATGGAAATATATTCAGACCTCTTCCTAAAGTCTACCAGTACTTTTTAGAAGCAAGTAGTTGTCAGAGACAGACTTAATACAGGCTGAGACTGCCTTATCCAAAATGCTTTGGACCAGAAGTGTTTTGGATTTCAGAATATTTGCATATACATAATGAGCTATTTTGGGGATGGGACCCAAGTCTAAACATTAAATTAATTTTTGTTTTATATACACCTTATACACATAGCATGAAGGTAATTTTATACACAATATTTTAAATCATTCTGTGCATGAAAAAAGTTTGTGTACACTGAACCATCAGAAAGCAAAGGTGTCAGTATCTCAGCCATCCCTGTGGACAGTTTTGGATTTTGGAATATTTTGAATTTCAGAATTCTGGATAAGTGAGGCTCAACCTGTAAAATAATTTAGCAGACTTAATCAGTACAAAGTCCAGAGACAGCCAGCTAGCTAACACTATTCTCAGAGATTGGAAAAGTTACTCTGGGTCTGTAACTCCCATGTGGCCAGTTGGGTTGGAAATTTTGGGAACTGTGATCCCAAAAGTGTTCCAGGTTTTGAACACTTACATATTCATTCATCATGACTGGTACATAGGTGAGTCATTACTTGATGTCAAAACACACGCAGTGAAAGCCCCTGAAGAAGGTCTCATGTGGCCAAAACACGTTGGGTTGTTTAAATACTGAATAAACACTGAATAAAAAGTTGACCATCTTAGACCATGTGGAGCTTATCTCCTTTCTGTTTGAAGCTATGGGAGAAGACCTACCCGTTTTGCATTCTAGTTGTGAATAACAACTATGGCCTGTCTTTTCTAGACTTCCTTTATTTTTCTGTCTCTTCTTTGCTCACCTTTATATTGGTGCCTCCATGCTGGCTTCTGCCCTTCTTTCTGGAGACATTGTGGCCTAGACTCAGGAGAAGACAACATTGGCTCTGTACAGCTTAAGAAAATTAGACGCCTTTCTTACCCAAGATGGGTCAAGACATGCCGAAAGTGCTCATGTATATAGACTGCTGTGAAACAGCTGAGAGATTTCCTGAGGTACAAAACTAGAGCATTTTCAGTGCTCTTCCAAATGGGACAAAGGTATGAGGAATTTGCAATATTTGTTACTGTAGTTCTTGGTTGTTTAAAAAACACAATCCAAATTATGTTTCTGTTGTTAATTCCCTGCACCAGATGAAACATTTTATTCCTACTCTCAAGTGGGTTTCTTTTCAATTCTGAGACGTTTTGGAACAAAAACATCACCTTCTCCTCCTCTTCCTTTTAAAAAATCTTTTTAAAAGTCATAGTGCTATACTGTATTAGTGAAATTGCTTTTGTGCTATAACTGAACAGCCACAATCCTGCATCATCTGATGTCATTGTAGCTACGTCTTCCAGCTTGATCTCACCAAACCAACCTTAGAAGCCAATCAGCTGCACTGACCAAAGGAGTTCTGTGATGCTGGAGAACAGGGTAGTGAATGATGATGTGTCCAGGTCCCTCTCACCAGTGTGGTAGATATGATACTAGATGTGGTACAAAAAACAGATGGAACAAGACTGCATCTCCTTTTTCTCCATGCCTCAATGAAGGTTATTCACTTTTGATGTCAGGAGAGAGAGAGGGAGAGAGAGAGAGAAGACTGGATCTTGTGCTCCAGGTCTGAATATGAAAATACAGTTGCTATCCCTGCTAGAGCAGGGACGTAGCCGGGGGGGGGTGTCTTGGGGTCCGGACCCCCCCTTCCATTAATAATTTGTTTTATTTATATACCGCTATTCCAAAGATCATAGCGGTGAACAGCAAGTAAGCTAATTAGCAAGTAAGCTAATTTGCCCCCAACAGTCTGGGTACTCATTTTAGCGACCTCGGAAGGATGCAAGCCTGAGTCGAGCTTGGGCCCTTTTGCTGGTCTTGAACTCGCAACCTTGTGGTTTTGAGTGAATGGCTGCAGTACAGGCATTTAACCACTGCGCCACCAGGGCTCCTGCGCCGCCGCACCCAAGCCTCATTATAATGGTGGCACTTAGTCTGGACCCCCCCCCTTCCTAAAATCCTAGCTACGTCCCTGGCTAGAGGTTCAATGAGTTTGATTTGAACAAGCTTTGCTCTCATGAAAAACCAAGTCAGAAAATAGTACTCACTGTGTTTGTTGTGAGCAGCCAGTTTATCTCTCAAGCATATTTGGGCCACAGTTTCAGAGTAAGCAGAATTCTGTTTCTAAATGAGATTACACTGGGTCTAGGCATGCACTGAGTGGAGGCCTGTATCCTTAATCCAAGAAGTGATGGAACTGTATCCTTGTGGGTTTAGTGATGAGCATTTTTGGTGTGATATAAAGAGAGCATGAACAGAGAGAGAGAGAGAGCGCATGAGTGTGACCTGTGAGTTAAAGTTTGGAAGCAATGTGAAGGCTGAATCTCTCAAGAGACTCAAAGGAAGTGTTACCTTTTAAGACGATCTCTCTGATGGCTTTCCTTCCACATTGCCAGGGGATTTTGGGACTTGTATTCTAATTTTTGTACTTGTCCATACTCTGGATCTGTTGTAGGATAGCCAGTCTCTGGCCTGACAGCCATGTGCTTCTGCTTGCTGCCTGTTAGCTGTACTTTTAAATCATTTGCAAATCAATGATCCTTTGTAAACACCACAAGCTTCCTGTAACAGCTTCTCCAAAAGTTGGGATTTCTCATTCTCACTGACTGGATAAATTAAAAGTATGTGACACGATAGCTCAGACGTACAGTTATGTTAAGTCCTTACTGGGGTTGAGGAAGAGGCGTGTTACCCCCAAAAAGGTGGATTTGGGGGTCTCCACCAGCTGTGCCAGGTTCTTTTTAAATGTTGGGAGAATTTGCTTGGCTTAAAGAGGCTTGTGAGAGGCTGAGTAAACTGAGGATTGTTTCCACCTATTTATAGCAGTGCCAAATGAGGAGGACTCCCAGTCTGGTAAATAAAGATTTATATTTAGCAAAATGCATGAGTGCAATCAAACACATGATAGTGCTGTAGTTCAAACAGACACACCATTCAGAGCTGACTGAAATAGAGGTATGGAAATTGGATAGTGGAGATTTAGGGTTGTAAAAGGGTGATATTTACTTGTCCATGGTAAAACTGTGGACCACAGACATCAGGGTGTGACTCAGCTGGTGTTTGAGGGAGACACAATGAGTGGAAGACACACTGTGTGCATGAGATGGCTAGGTTTGGGACTGATATTTATACCTGAGATCCTAACCTTGGTAAGTGCTAGGTGTTATCTTGCAATATAACAAAGACCTGATGGTCTTCTCAGGGAATCGACAATAGGATGCTGGAATGACTGATGGCTTTAACTTCGGAGTAACAAAACTAATTATTGGATTTAGGATAACACCAAAACAGGTGGATAGGGAAGTTGGCTGGGAACATGGCAGGGAATAAGTAGGAAGTGTTGGCTTACTTTCTTTTGCCTTTGTCTTTATTATGAGAGGATATATGGAGAGCCTGTGGAGGAAGAAGAGAGCGATCAGCAAACCCATTTCACTTTTGTCTTCACATGTCTTCAGGTGTACATGTCACTCCCACAGGAAAGTCTTCTGCTGTTCCAAATGTCATTGTGACCTCTTAACAACGTGCCTCTTTCCAGATATGACAATATGAAAATGTGGAAGTCCCAAATATAATATGGGGCACATGTTAATAGGTGGAGTCTACACAATCCTGAGGGTTTTTTTCCACCTTAAAATGGCTTTGAAGCCTCAAGAAATTTTGTCTTCTTCCTACTGTCTCATTCACACATCTCACACATTCATAGGTATTTTCTTGTCAGATCCAATACTCTGGCCAGTCATGAATATGAAGCTGCAAATGTGGCCAATTTCTTGCTCTCCACACCTCCTATAGCTTAAAACCTCAATGGCAGTTGGATATGAAAAACTAGAACCCCATTAATAGCCGCAGGTTTTAGAGTTTAGAAAGAGACAATAGACTTGTGGGTGCCAGATGTGGTATGATTCTTGTGCCTGACATAAGAAGGAGTCAAGACACCAGCTTCTCGATGCAGACTATGCACACACACATGCACATGGACATGTAGGTTTACAAAATTAGGAAAATCAGTGAAGCAATGCTACTACCTTACATTTACACTAAAAAGCTTTATAAAACTTACCATAATTACATTTATATTGAAAAGGGGAAATTAAGTTTAATTCTTCTAATTCTTGTTAGAAAAACTCTTTGTTATTGGTGATGTCTCTTGCCTGGTGGTTCTGAACTGGTATCAACTGGAACAGATGCAGTCTTCTCTGGAACTCGGGAACAAAGTAACTACAACACAGATTTTCACTCAAATGAGGGTTTATTGACTTTAGTTGCTATTTACACATTTCACAGCAGGCTACTATACATCTTTCCCTTTCAGTGTCCGTGCTAGAAGAAAAAAACTTGAACATGACATCAGTCTTTGTTCTCTCAAAAGATCAACTTTCCCACCAAGTGGACACACCTCTTTCCCATGAAGTCACCATGCAACACAAGAGTATAACAGCAACATATTATGCTTATAGTACAGTGGTGCCCCGGGTTACGAAAATAATTCGTTCCGCCGCCGCTTTCGTAACCCGAAAGGCTTCGTAAGCCGAAAAAGCCATAGGCGCTAATGGGGAAAAGCTGCGATTTGGTGTGAAATAGCGCCGAAAAGCACCAAAATTTTTTTCGTAACCCGAAAAAACATTCGTAACCAGGAACAGTTTTTTTAAAGGGATTTTTTCGTAACCCGGAAATTTCGTAAGGCGGCGCATTCGTATCCCGGGGTACCACTGTATTTTGTCTACGCCGTTCGTCCTTGAACACTTGTTCTTCCAGGCCTAGACTTCCTGGCCTTCAGCAGGAACCATTTTAAACTTTAGTTAACCATTGACACATCTGAACATTTTCAATACAAATAGAAATATATTCATTCTAACCTGTCAGTGATAGCTTAGTTCACTAAAAACCTTACTCGACTGCATGTGAAAAATCCTACACAAAATTTCACACCTTCCCCTATCCCCATTGTCCTTAAGCGCTTAAGAGAGAAAGAAACAGTTACATGAATTTTGGAAAACCCTATTTCTCAACCATCTACCCCCCTATTGCAAGATATACAATCACTCCTTCATCTCGTACGATTTTTCTGTTGTCTATGATGTCTCCTTATTCTGCATTTCTCCAGTGTCCTATGGGAGATTTCTTTGGCGGGTTATAAACTGCCGCTTTGCGGCGATCTGCCGCCGCCACTGTTTACTCTGTAAGGGAGCCGCTGCAGCCAAACCGCGCGGCTCCGTTACGGAGCAAAAAAGAAGCTCCAAACTGGAGCTTCTTTAAGTGGTGCCTCTATGACGTCGCGAGGCGCCGGGGCAGACTCGTGATGTCATAGACGCCGCGACACGTGAGGAGGCACAGCGTCCGATATGTAAATATGGTGGCGGCCGTGTGGAACGGCCGCTGCCATATTGTACGTACAGAATACGTACTAGGGTTAGGGGGGTGCGGAAGCATACTAAATGGCGGTCTGTAACCCGCCATAATCTTATCTTTCTGTTCTCCCTTTGCTTAGACACTTTCACTTTTCTGTATGTCTTTCTGTTTGAGCACTTTTTTGTCTTTTCCTTCTCCTGGGTATTCTCCTCCATAGTCTTTGTAATGTGACCCCCCCTTCTTTCTCCATATGTCTTCCTTCACTCCTTTTTTCAGTCTCATCTGTCATGTTGGCACGATTCCTCTCCTCCTCCAGTTTTCTGCACAAGCTGGCCTTCTTCGCCCATATGTACCTGTGCCACAGCCTTCCTTTCCCTCTCCCTTTCCCTCTTCCTCCCTTCTGTTCTTCATTGCCAGTCGTGCTAGTTACTAGCTGATACAGCCATAATTGCTATCCATCATAGACTGAAAAGCTCTTGTGAGAATGGTAAGAAAGGTGCCAAGTGGGGACAACATAGCAAAGAAAAATGCTATCCCCATATTGTTCCCTTGAAAGCACCCTCAAACTTACAATACATTGCATTGTATTCAATATATTTTATCTTTAATATACACAGTTTCCAATATATTATGTTCAATATATCATACACTACATTGGGATAAAATATATTTATGTTTTGGTTTCCCTCCTTGTGAAAACATATTTCAGTTTAATTAATTTTTGTGCATTAGTTTTGATCTGTGTATATTTGTGAAGCTATAGAGTCTTCTGTTATTTCTGAAACTGTGTGTGGTGAGAATTTAAACTCTCAGACACTACTGACACCCAAAGGCAAGGCTTGAAAGTACCTGGTCTCTAATATTAAAAATCCACATTTTCTTTTAGCTGACTTCTACCATTTTCCATTCCCCTTTCATTTGCAGCATTTGCATGGACAAATAATGATTTCAAACACTTAATTTTGCAGCTCATTTAGTGTTGCTTGAATCTATCAGTAACAATAGATGTTGTACCATAAAGTATAAATGCAAACCAGATCAAAGTACTGTTAGGAAGGATCGAATTAGGATAATTTTAATTAGCTCAAATATTACGAGAAGCGTGTCCTGACAACACACGCAGCGGGGTCGTGTCCCTATGTGTATACCAGAGGTCATCTAGTCCAACCCCAAGAAACAGAGACTCGGATGCCAAAGGAGTTGCAATTAAAATATGAACATTTATTAAAGTCACGCAACAAAAGGGATCACACACACACATTCAATGCTAAAGCAAGGGAGGGGTGAGTTCGGGAGTAAAGGAAAAGGATAGAGGCACCGTTGGGAATATTTACCTTCGAAGTCTTCTCCAAGGCGATGGATTGAGGGATGGTGGATGGTGAGACACGGCCCCGGGGACGGGAAAAGCAAGCGGCGTCCGCGGAGGCTTAAGAGCTGAGTTCCGGCGGGCAAAGCTAACTAGAGGCCCGATGACAGTGAGCTTGGCTTCGCTGAAGCGATTTCAGCAGAGCAAAATGCTCAGGGAATGCAAGCTTGGAGCAGGATGCTCTACAAACAAGGAACTCGGGCTCGGAACTGAATCTACAAGCCCAAGGAAGGGCTGGAAACAAGGTCCTTATATACTGCTAAACATAACCTCAGGCTATGGCAGCCTGGCGGAAAAAAGGCTTGATGACTTATCTTTGTCTAAGCTGAAACTTACACAATGGATACACAAAGCATAGGTCTGCCACTTATTCAGGAGGGGACAAATATCTAGATGGCTGAGCTGTTAAGTTAATCACTGGCTCATTAAGGAGGGAGCCACAGCTATTGTCCTCCTTGTCTCAGGTAGCTTGCGAATCCGGTCTAGCAACTCCCAGAACTGCTGCTGAAAGGTTTACATCTACCTTTTTCTTGTGACCATGCCTAGCAAAGTCTATGGTTGGATTTACATAAGTGTAACAAAAATATATTCTTAGTTACCTAAACTGTATCCCACCTCCATATCACACAAGCTTTCTTTTGTCTGCCTTATGTTAAAAAGTGTCCCCAGAGATGGAATCTGTTCTGTTAAGTGAAAACACTACATACATACCTGCCAACTGATCTGGTTTAGCAAGGGCAACCCTAGTTACTCCTCTGCCATCCCACTTTCATGGTTTCTTTAGAATGTCCTGGTTTCTTTTCCCTCCTCCCACTTTCCCCCTTCATTCTTGTCTTTCTTTAATTATTGCAAACTGAATTCAACATAGGAAAGTAGTCTGCCTTCAGTTAACATAGCAGAGGCAAGGGAAGAGGAAAAGTCATAGCCTTGCTGTTTCTTGTAGATTCACAAAAAGGCAAACTGCTGCAGCCTCTACTATCTTTGGAACAGAACATCATGTGCTGAGTGATTCCAAACTGATTCTTGAATTTATTTTTAAAAAACTAAAAAGCAGAGGAGGAAAAAGCCAGCCTGATATTGTTCATCCCTATGTGCCCTTGTTTTCTTCTTTGAAATGTTGTAGTGTTTGGACATAGATCGATACTGGAAAAAGGCAATCAGAATCCAGGGCATTTCACATCTCAGATCATAGGACTAAGGCATGCTTTTGGCAAAGGGACAGACATTTTTGTACAGGTTGCACTTTCAGAGGCCCTTTCTCAACGCTCAAACTATCACGCCTGGAAAATTAATCGGCCTACTTCTTTACTGTGTTCCAGTGCTGTGTTTTTCACATTATAGCTCTTTTCCAGTTGGCTAGCCTTAAGTCTCTCTCTGTGCTAACTTACCATGAAAAATTGGAGGCATCAGTGAAGAGAAACAGTTTTGAATAACTTGGAATTAGGTTTATGCAATGAACAGTACAAGGGGCTTGCAGAAGGAGGGCAGAAATCTGATACAGCCTGTTATAGTGCCTTCTCAACACTTTAGATTGATCTTAAAACAAACAAACAAAAAAAGCTGGCACCAAATCTCACCTGATCTTGGAAGCTAAGAAGAGTCAGCCCTGCTTAGTACTTTGATGGGAGACCGCCAGCAAATATCAGGTGCTGTAGGTTGTATTTCAGGGGAAGGAACTGGCAAAATCACCTCTGAGTCCTTGCCTAAGAAAACTCTATGAAATTCATGGGGTCGCCATAAGTTGACAGGCTACTTGAAGATACATACACACAGAGGATTTGATCCAAAACAAAACCCTCTTTAATGAGCTTACTGATGGCATCATCATCGTCACCACCACCACCACCATCATCATCGCCGCCACCACCACCACCACCATAATAAAGTTGTAGAGAAAGTGGAGCTACAAAAGGATCAAAGCATTATAAGCCTGGAGTAGATTCTGGATGTAGATCTATTGAAAACAAGAGCAGCTAATATTTGAATGCACTTTGGAGATGTGTCCTAGGCACTACCTATTTTTATACAGAGATATATAAAATGGCATTCAGTATTTTTTATATCTGATATAGCATTCCCTTCAAACAATACTGGTTTGTTGTGGGGCTGAGATTTTTCTGCTTGCCATCTCTCATGGTCTCTTCACAGAGTGAGTATTGCTGGGGCTCCCAAGGACAAGTGAATAATTGTTAAAGGAATTTAAGGTGGCTAGATCATCAAAACAGGAGCATGGAGGACTGAAATGTAAAGAATCTTATCAATTACTCTGATGACTTTGGTTCTGAATTCTTGTATAAATGGACAAAGCTTCCAGCTATGGACTGAGTCTCTCTTTGGGCCAAATTACATGTTATGTTTGGGAAGAGATTTTGGCAGTTTGTTTACGTTTTTACATCTGATGTAGATTTAGAAGGAAAATGTGATTATGATCAGAGACTAGTTAAAAGGGGAATAACGACTACCTTTTGTTGAACTAACAATACTCCCTCCCGAAACTGCTATTTGCTTCACAGGCAAGACAAAGGCACATGCATATGTAAGCTTTGTCTCATGGAGCCAATAGGAACTTGGGGGGGCATTCTGAACAGGAAAATGGCTTGGCAGAAAAGATTTAAGTCTCCTTTCTCCCACCATGCCACAGTCCCAATCCCTTTGGCTGCTCTGAGCTCCGGAAACAAACACAGGAGTTCCAGTTCACACAGTCTCCAACTTCAGGTCTAGTCTGGCCTTTTGAAACATTTCCAGAATTCCAACACTGTGGTGATTTATGTTCTTTTGGCTTTCCATTCTGCCTACTCCCAAATAGTCTATTTTAAAAAGAGCTCCTTGTTTTAATAAAATGAAATACATATATTGGACAAATACATGGTTGTTAGACTGATATCATGCCCTTTCCACTAACAGCTTAGGTCAGGGTTTTAGACTTACAGCCACCCTGGGAGGTTGCTCAGAAGGAAAGCAATGCATTTTTAATACTGTTAGATAAGAGAGGTTTAATGGGCCAGGTATGCGTTTATCACATTCTTTGGTAGGTAAAGTACAGGCAATATATTGCCAATTGAACAGAATGGTTATACATTTCTTCTTGATACAGGATAATTACAGAGATGTTATATATAGGAAAATGCAATCAGAGATGCACCATGTTCTGCTGCTCATCTTCCTATTCCTCCACTACTGCCACCATCCTTCACTCTCGGGTAGTAATCTAGCTGTCTGAAAGAAAAAAGAAGACTGCAACATTTAATCTCTTGACTCGCATAAAATTGAGTTTTGGAGACTGTAAGGTAACAACACTGTAAAGCTCTAGGGACTTTCTCTCTAGGAAAGCCTTCACCCATTTGGTGCTGTCCCCATGTGTTGGACAGCCTTCATAATTTCCAGCTACTATGGCCTTTGGAGATGATAGAAATTGCTGTTCAATACATCTGAAAGTCATCAAGTTGGGGAAGGCTGCCTTAGAGACTTGGTGTGTGTGTGGCTTTTGGCTACCTATAACAGAATTTTAATCTTCACCCATACACAGTCTGAATATTTGTAAAGCAATACAAGTTTTATATTATATCAACATCAATAATCAATAAACATCAAGATAAATATTTTGAAAAGCAAACACACCATCCTTGTTCAGTGTATTAGTTATTGTTATTACCTATTATTATTTGATATAAAAGGAAAAGCTGAACAAGTTTTATAAGATGTTATAAGCTGTATTCATCCTGTTTTTGCCTAGAATAGATGCACCATGTAATTCTATGCATGCCTACTTTTCCACATTTATTTGTTTGTATATTTGTTTCATCTGTATGCCAACTTGGACCCAAGGCAGCTCACATTGATTGATTTGAATCAGTACTTGAATGTTAGGTCTGAAAATTAATTTGCAATGTTGAATGTTAGATGTGGTGGTAGGGCTTACTTCGTTGTCATTAACTTTTAACAACTACATTGATTTCTTGATTCATTAATTTTTCAAACAAACTTGGAATTACAGAAAAGAATAATAATAATAGTATTCATTGCACTATTAAGAGGGTGAGTGCTATTAGCTACTAAATTTTCTTGTTAAGCCTTGTTTGAAACTCTAATAGTAGAATAGTCTCTTTGTCAGAGTTATCCATGAGAAACACTACAAAGTGACATATAAATAGAACGGCACTATACACATTCTTTAAAGATAATCTTTCCCAAATGTACATTCACTTTGCTGACTTTCAAAATCTTTGCTTCTGTTATGTTGGGGCAGAACCTTGGATGTTGTTTCTATGAATGAAGGGTTTGGGAACATCTCCATGCCAGACGTCTAAGTTCAGGTATCCAGTTTTGGTAACATGATGCAGCCTTTGGTGGGACAGTAGTGTTAAGTAGGACAGGAGTAACCTGTAGTTTCTACATCTGGCTCTTGCTCCCTGCACTCCACATGCCATGACATCCTCCTCATGCTGGAGGAATCACTGGATTCAACAGGAATGAATAGAACCATGACACTACCCAGGAGGTCTATGGTAATCTCCCAATGAGAAGCCTTCCTTTTAGTAAATGAGTCCGATTTATTCATTAAAAATAGGTATACATAAACCTCTCTTTTTATTGTTCAACAAGCAGATAGGTTTGCCATAGTCAGGAAAATATAATGGGAAAATGGAGAGAAAGGACTGCCATCCACCCTGAACAGAGCTTGGAAAAGGTACTTTTTGAACTACAACTCCCAGAATTTCACAGTCAGCATGACCAGTTTTCCAGGCTCATAACAATTTCAGGTTCTAACACTGAATAAGTACATCAGTCTATATATCTTAATTATGAAGCACAAGATTAACAGTTGCAATAAAAATAAATGAAATGAGAAAATCTTACAAACTTGAGAGGTTTTTTTTTAAAAAAACGTAGATTTTATTGAGTTTTAATATACAGCTTTAATATGTCAGGGTAACCATTACAAGATCTGTGTTCAATTTACACATTACAATACAAACAGGAGCTCAGATCCTTTGTTATTGTGAACAAGAGATATCCAATGGTCATCCTTTAGCAGCTTTGAAACTTGGCAAGGCAGATTGTAAGGCATAAGTGCAGTAAAAGGCCACGCGGAATACAAAACGAATACAAAAGATTTCTTTCCATGAACTGTACATTATTTTAAAGAACAGTGCCTGCTCCACAGGGCAGACATTTAGCATTTTTAAAAAGTCACTGGCCAATGTTCCAGACAAAGATGAACATCATTTTGTGTATAACCATATTTGGAAAATTGCTTATATTGCAATACCTGGACCAAAGGAGACAAGCTTCCAAAGAAACAGTAGGCAGAGGATTGCTAAGTAAAAAGTACTACAAAATATTTCCGCAACTAATTAAATGCCAAATAAATCAAGCAACAGTAAAAAAAACAAAACAAAACCCCAAACAAACCCGCACCTTCTGTTCAAAATAACAACAAATTTTTGCTTATTCCCATTAATTTTATTTATGAACTATATATACTTAATTTCTTCTTCCACACAGGGAAATATGTCCATTTGGTCTGTTGCTTTAGTGAAGATGATGTCTATTAAACCACCACCTTTCACTTTTAAGAAGATATATGTTATTGCTTGTTTTCCATATGTAGCCAACCTGTGGATTAGGAGCACCCTCAACTCAAGTTAAATATGCTTCTTGCGCTTCTTTTCTTTATACAGTGCAGAGTATAAGGTTACATGGCAGCTGCTGCATCTTACTCCAGTTCACTGTCTGTATCTGTGTTTAGGGGTGTGCAATAGTTGGGTTTGTCTGAAGGGATGTAGCCCGGGAGGCACACACACTTGTATGATCCTTCAGTGTTAATACACTTGGCATTCTTACAGAGAGACATCCTGTTGTTCAGCTCATTACATTCATTCACATCTGGAAGAAAAAACAAACAAAGTAAGAGCTGTGACCGCATCTGATGTTGAAGAAGAACCAGGGAAGAACAGTCCACTATGACTTGCCTACACACACTTCTTTGTGGTCTCTAAATAAAACCAGAGGTTTCAAACAGAGTTTGGAAAAGTTATGTTGTTGCCCTGCTGGCTAGTGGCCAAACTGTGTAAGGCATCCTAAGAGCTGTATTCCAAAAACTAACTTTTACAAGCTTTGTTTTTAAACATAGGGGTGCTGTGAAATTATATCTTCATGCTATGAAGTCAATGGTGTTCAAAAAGAAGACACGTGCACACACACAAAACTAACATAGCAATTAGAATGAATATAATTAAAAACAACCATAATTTATCCAGCAAACTTTTAAATACACATAGAGTCAGAATGTAAGCCATAGCACTTGTGGCAGTTAAAAGTAAGATTATTCAAATAGTGAACAGATGAATAAAGGGATATATCAGCCAGAGTGTTATACATGCCTAGTTGGTGATGCTTCATACAAAGAAGTGCAGAAATAGGCTAAGGAAGACCAACAAGGTGAGCTGCAGATCCTGTACTGGTTCCATGCCATGGAGATCAACATGTACATTTGAAGAAGAATCCAGTGGAAAGCTATTTTGTGTTAGCCCTCTTGTAATGATTTGGAACTGCACCATGGTATACTGTATATCTTGCACAAACAATTTGATTCAAAGTGGCAATATGTAGGAACATTTTCCAATACAGTGTACCTCTGGACTATGAGGTTCATCTAATGCTCAAAATCACTTTCTGTGTTTGAAAGACTATGCAAACACCCACTTGGTGAAATCCTGGAACATAATCTTACCAACACATGTCATCTTGGCCATGTCCAAATGGTAGCCATCAAAACAATCACAGGTATATCCTTCCTGCACCCTTACACAGCGTCCATTTTCACATCCATTCAGAATGCCACATTCTTCTGCTTGTAACTCCTCAAAGCTATTCAGGAAACCTGGGCAGAAAACATAAACACAGCAGACCATTGCATTCAAGACCTATTAGAACTTCATTCACTAATCTATTGTGGATTTTGGATTTTGTTGTATTTTGCTGCATGGCCGATAGAGCTATCCCTGAATATGTTTTAAAGTCCAAAGGACAGCCTTCATCATTTTGCAGCCCTGTTGTATCTGCAAGGCAGGCTGATGCTCAAATATGACTTTTTAAGTTGTGATGTTATACTTGTAGCATGTTATACTTTGTAGCACAAAGACAACATGCCCCAATATTTAAGACACCAGATAGTTAATAAATATTGTTAAGAAATCTAAACATATTGGAATACAGTTCAAGTTAAAATCAGTTGCCTCCATTTAAGGCACACTATGCATCCATTACAATGCTTAAATTTTCCAGTGTGGATATCATTTATGAAAATGTGTTTCCCAGAAGCAATATTTGAACAAACCTGTGGATGGCAGTCAAGATTAATCAAACAACATCTGGGGGAAACCGAGAGCAACACAAGAATATTTGACTGGTCAAAGAAAGAAAGAGCAATTCAATTCAATAGGAGAAAGGAGAAAGTGATTATTTCTGAAGCAATCTCTATACCCCCTCTTGTGTCCTTAACTTTTGGACACCTATAAACACAGTCCTATTAATTTTGGGGTGGAGAGACAATTTATACTTTTGATTTAATAAGCATTTTCTATAGCTGCACCCTGGGCAAGTCACAGACACTCTGCCCCATAAAAACCCTGTGATAGGCTTGCCCTATGGTCGCTTTAAGACAGAAATTACTTGAAGTTATACAACAAATAACTGCTTTTGCAGGTACACAAATTTATTCTGGAGCTATGCAGGTGATATCTGTATCAAATAGAAGGAGTTTTCCATGCTACAGTACTCGACTGTACTTATCTTCTAATGCACAGCAAACCATAGTATAGAGATATGAAAATGTTTTAGTGAATTGTGTTGATTTAATGTAGTTCAAGCATTTTTGGTTCTTATGAAGTATTATGCATAGCATGGTGAAATATTTAATTCCCTTTGCATAGTAGGCCTAGGGAAATATTATCTGAGGTGAAATGGCATTCTACTTATGGAAAACAACAGTTTGTTTCCACTCCTAAAACATTTTGAAACCACTGCAGCATGAAGAGAGAGGAGGGGTATCTACATCCCCAGCTGTCCAAACAAATGTTTCAAAAAGGATACAGTAAGTCATATGCCAGTGTAATGGCACTTTCCTGACCACACAGCACACTAAACAATAATGAAAAGAAATAGAATAATTATTCAGCAAAGCTGTGGGGTAATACATGCTTCTCCTGTGGAACTATCAGGACTGAATTCTGCATTATGTCTTGAGCTGAGAGCGGAAGCTTTGGGAGGAAGAAATATAACTGAAGAGTGGCCAATGTGCCCTGACTAATGATAGTTAAACCAGAATCACAGTACATGAGAATAAAAGTCATGAAAAAGAAAAAAGTTAACAAATTAAGGCAGTGAAATCCCAGATAAAGTACAGTACTAATGAAATAAAAGGAAATGTAAGTGGGAAACTGAAACAATTAAAGCAAACAAGGGAAGGGTACAGTAAAGTACAGGAATGCTTTTCACCCAAGTTCCTTCATATAGCAATTAAACTGGCTACTAGCCTGTTTTCAAAGTACAAATCATAGTGCTGGTTATGGGTCCTAAAGCTCCATAAGACTGCAGTCCATGCTTGTCAAAGGACTGTATATTCCCCCATACATGGCTGCCCTGGTTTTAAGACTGCAGGAGAGCCTTCTTTATGACTTCTCATGGGCTGTGGAGCACCCTTTTAAATGAGGCTATGAAGTCCTCTCTCTGGTCTCTTTCTTCCAGACCTTCTTATTCAAGCAGGTTTTGGGCAACTAACTGGCCATTATGGAAGGGGCATTTAAAGTGTGGTGCTGAACATATGGAGGGTTAAGTTACCCATCCCTGTTTTATACTGAGTCAGTTGGGCATCCATTTAGGTGACTAATATATATCCCAACTAGCAGTGAATCTTCAGGGTCTTCCTGCAACCCTGTTTGCTGAGCAATTCAATCTGGAGCTGTACGTATTCAAAGCATGTGTTCAACCATCAAATAGTGAGGCCCCCTCAGGAAAAGACCCCAGTATGAACGCACAGTTCCCAAGGCAAAATGTGATGGAAAGCATTTCAAGCAAGCTGCCATGTGATTCCAGCAGGTAATGTGTAATACCCCCTCCAAAAAATTTCTCATTCGCCCCGTGACTATACCATCATTTCTTCCTGAAGTTTATACAGTGTTTTGTACATTTTCAACAATGTTACCATTTAGCTACAGTTCTGCTCAGAGAACTATTCTGTTTAATTAAAATCATATGATGCTGAAATGGTTGGACCTTATACAACGTTGTGTAAGTCAACTGAGTTTATGCAGCATTCAGCAGAGATGAAATCACCAGGTTGGCTCCTGCTGGAGGGGACGAAATATACGAAAGGGTTTACCACTCTCTTGTCCTGCTCAAAGTTATTACTTTTTATTTTGTTTCCTTTTTTATGTGATATGACATGGTAATGAAATATAACAGGAAAGAGACCCAATGAAACTGGAAGGTGATAAGTAAAACACAGCTGGCACCATCCCACCTGGAAATGTTGCCTATTTTAAACAGGAGACTGAAGATTTCCAGTGTACAAATACCATTTCCTCAAGACCATTTGCTTCATATAAATTTATTTTTATTTTATTATTTAATTAGCTTATATCCCACCTTTCTGTTGACATGAGACCAACAGCAGCTTACAAAAAATGTTAAAACCAACTACCCGTATAACTAAATCATACAATAATGTTAAAATAATTAAATTAGCTGCCATGTTTAAACAGCTATAACATTAAAACAGTATCAAATCATTTAAAAATAGTGATATTTTCATCTGAATTAATTTGTCAGATGTAACAACAATGAGAGATCTGAAATATGTCCTGCTATCACAAAAAACATTTCCACCCAATCTCACTGTCCCATTCATATGTCCCTTCTGCAGGATCCAAAGTGGCTTACAACATATTTTAGAACAACAGAGATTGGGAAAACACTATACAGAAACTTTAATATAAATATAAATGTTGTTTAAAAGACAATTAAACAATATATAAAGTTATAAACTCATTTAAAATAGACTATACAAACCACAAAACAACACACCCTCCTAGTCAGTTTCTAAAACCCTGATAGCAAAAGAATTTTAACTTGCCAGAGGAAGGAGAGCAAGGACAGTGCCATCTTGGCCTCCCTAGGGAAGAAGGTCTAAACTCTGGGAGTAGCCGCCAAGAAGGCATTCTTCACTGATCCCACCAAGTTATCTTGAAAAGGTGGTGGGACAGAGAGAAGGACTTCTCCAGAAGCTCTCAGAGCTCTAATCGCTTCATAAAGAGGGATGCAGTCTTTCAAATAGCCTGGACCCAAGAATATAGGGCTTTATAGGTCATATTCGTTGACCTAAGAATTTGTTCTTTTCTGTGCGTATCGTGTCCGCGGAGTCGCATCCGGCAGAGCTGTTCAGGGTAGTGAGGGAGCTTACTCAGCTATCCTCCTCCCTGAACTCTATTCTGGAACCATCCAAAGCCTGCTGTGACGAATTTAACAACTTCTTCGTGGATAAAACCTCTCAGATAAGGGCTGATCTCGACGCCAGTATTTCTACAGAATCCAGAATAGAGAACTCCAGAGCTTCCGTGGACTCTATTGTACTGGATCAGTTCGAGTCCGTGAGTACTGAGGAAGTGGACAAGATCCTCAGAAGTGTTAGGAAGACAACCTGTTCTCTCGATCCCTGTCCCTCTTGGCTAGCAGCTCAGGGGGGGCGCGGCTGTAACCACTATGTTACGCCGCATAATTAACTCATCTTTTAGGGAAGGGCGTTTTCCAACCAGCTTAAAATTGGCCATTGTAAAACCGCTGATAAAAAAGCCCTCCCTAGACCCCCTGATTTATAACAATTATCGGCCTATTTCACTGCTGCCTTTCTTGGGGAAGGTGATCGAGAGGGCGGTTGCCATTCAGCTTCAGTTGGTCTTGGATGATACTGATTTTCTAGACCCATTTCAAACTGGCTTCCGGGTGGGCTATGGAGTTGAGACTGCCATGGTCGCCTTGGTCGATGATCTCCGTCTGGGCATGGACAGGGGTAGCGTGTCCCTGTTAGTGCTCTTAGACATCTCAGCGGCTTTCGATACCATTGACCATGGTATCCTTCTGGAACGCCTGAGGGAGTTGGGAATCGGAGGCACTGCGCTCCAGTGGTTCCGTTCCTACCTCTCGGGTCGATTCCAGATGGTGCAGCTGGGGGAACGTGTGCTCTGATAAGAGGGCCCTTACATCTGGTGTCCCTCAAGGAGCCATTCTGTCCCCCATGCTATTTAACATTTACATGAAACCGCTGGGAGAGATCATCCGGAGACATGGGGCGCAGTGTTATCAGTATGCTGATGACACCCAAATATGTTTCTCTGTGTCTCCGACTGATGCAGTGACCAGGGATGGCATCTCTCCTCTAGATGCCTGTCTGGAGTTAGTAATGGGCTGGATGAGGGAAAACAGACTCAGACTGAATCCAGAGAAAACGGAAGTACTTGTGATAGGATCCCTGGGTCCAGGTCTGGAGATTTGTCCACCTGTCCTAGATGGGGTCACGCTTCCCCTGAAGGACTCTGTTCACAGTTTGGGGTGCTCCTTGACTCGTTGCTCCACCTTACATCTCAGGTGGATGTGACAGTCAGGAGCACCTGTTATCAGCTTTGGTTGATACGCCAGCTGCGACCCTACCTGGGCCGGGGGGAACCTTGAAACGGTGGTACATGCTCTGGTAACCTCTCGATTGGATTTCTGTAATGCGCTCTACATGGGGCAACCCTTGTACCAAACCCGGAAGCTTCAATTGGTGCAGAACATGGCAGCCAGACTGGTCACTGGATGTTTCAGGTCCAGCCATATGACACCTGTTCTGCAAGATCTACATTGGCTGCCTATTCGCTTCCGGGCACAATACAAGGTGTTGGTTATAACCTATAAAGCCCTAAATGGCTTGGGCCCAGGGTACTTGGAGGACCGCCTCTCCCCATATAATCCGCCCCGCACACTCAGGTCAGCCGGGAAGCAACTTCTGAGGGTTCCTCCTTCGAAACACTCTACGACTGCACAGAGGGCGTTTTCAACCTCAGCCCCGCAGTTATGGAACTCGCTTCCCGAAGAGCTCTGCTCGACCCCCTCCCTTGACCAATTTAGGAAGAGACTTAAAACCTTTCTCTTCAAACAAGCTTTCCCCCAGATGTTGTAATGCTTCTTCCCCCCCTCCTCTTGCACCTGCACTTTGGCTAGTTTTTGTACGGTTTTTAATCTGTGTTGTTAATTCTTGGTTTTAATGTTGATATTGTATTGTTTTTATTTATCGTTTGTTGTTGCCATGATGCTGTAACCCGCCTTGATCTCAAGGAAAGGCGGGCTATAAATAAACGATTTATTTATTATTTATTTATTATATTATAAGAAAATATTATAATATAGCCATATTATAAGAAAAGCAGGCTTGGACACAGAAGAAAGATATGCAGATGACACCATAGTACTAGCAGAATACCTCCCAGACCTGGAACACCTACTAAGGAAGATCAAAGAAGAAACTAAAAAGGCAAGCTTAATGTTGAACATAAAGAAAACCAAAATAATGACCACCAAGGACCTTCACAGGTTCAACCTAGACAATGAAGAAATGGAAATAGTAAAATAATTCCCATACCTGGGATCAAACTTTGATAGAAATGGGGACTGCAGTCAGGTAATCAGAACAAGATTAAGAATGGAGAGGGTGGCTATGAAAGAATTAGAAAAGATTCTAAAATGCAAAGATATACAATGGAGCACAAAAGTTAGAATCATACAAGCCATCGTATTCCCTTTTATTATGTATGACAGTGGGAGCTGGACAGTTAAGAAAGAAGATAGGAAGAAAATCCATTCATTTGAGATGTGGTGCTGGAGAAGACTGCTGAGGATCCCATGGACAGCCAAAAGGACAACCAAATGGGTCCTAGAACAGATCAAGCTGGAAACCTCCCTGGAAGCCAAGATGACCAAACTGAGGCTGTTGTACTTTGGCCACATCATGAGAAAGAAGGACTCATTGAAAAAGACAACAATGCTGGGAAAGGTGGAGAGATGTAGGAAGAGAGGAAGGCCACATACTACATAGATGGATTCTATTAAGGAGGTCACAGGTATGGAGTTGCAGGAATTAAGCAGAGTACTGGAGGTGTCTCATCCATAGGGTCGCCATGAGTCGAGATCGACTCAAGGGCAGTTAACTACTCAAGGGCACATCATCAGCACTTTGAATTGTGTCTAGAAACAGACTGGCAGCCAGTGGATTTGTGACAATAAAGGAGTTCTATGCTTCCTGTTACTCTCCTATTTCTCAAAAGTAGCCGAAATAGTTACTTTAATTTTTTTTAAAAAATACTCTGAATACTGCAAGCTGCTAGTCTGTAGTACAAAGCATACTACTCTGCAGTTTGTCAACAGCAACTAAATGGTGATATTCTTCCGCCATCACACCCTCTTTTAACTGGAAATTAATCAAATGGTTACAGTTACAATGCAAAATGAAATTATTTTACCCCTCATTAAATTATAATTGTAATGTAACTCAGTTATAGCTCATTGCTGGGAAAATAATTACACTTAGGTAGTGATTTATATCTAGTTACATCTACATTCCTCACACATGTTGTCTTACATCACTCCTCTCCCCCATCAGGTATAGCTATGCATAGAGCAATTTTGATCAGTATGGAATGCTATGTTGGAACAGACCAATGATATAACCAAGTCAGCATTGTGTCTTCCATCATGGTTAATCTGGTATAGCAAAACATTTCAAAAAATTGTTTCCTTTAGACACAGAAAAGTCAGCAAAATTCTCTTTGAATCTGAACAAAGGCTCCTTTTCTGATTCCTGTAGGTTGCAGTCGTCGCTGGATCTAGTCTGTATGTTGAATCTTTTTATGAGAAGATCACCCACAGTCATGAGATGTGCTTTTGTGAAAAACACAGTTTCCAAATCTACTGCTTACATTTTGAGAGAAAATCATTATCTCACCCTTTCTGCAATATTCATAATGGCATGTATATGGCAAACACAGTACTGTTCTTTGGGCCAAATATGCCAAGAATGATTAGCCCAAAACTGGTATCCACCCAATGAGTCAACAGAGTACACTAGGGTATTAGGCTCACATGGTTGGAAAGCCAATCTTCCCATGCAGCATAAGCCTAGGAACACACCTACAAAATCATCATGGAAAAGCTGTCAATTCTAATGTGGAGGGAAAAAAGTCACAGCTAACTTTCAAAAATACTTCCTGTTATCTGTTGTCAGTATGTGTCATCCTTCAGTTTTGTACTGTATGTGCTTTTGAGAAAGAGGAGAGAAATCTTTTCATCAGTACAACTACTGGCTCAAATCATGTCCAGGTCCCTCTACTGTTTCCAGGGTTCCCGGAGTCTTTCTTTATTAACTTACTTCAATGAAAATATAGCAAATTCAGTAGTCTAGAGCAGTGATTCCCAAACTTTGGTCCTCCAGGTATTTTGGACTTCAACTCACAGAAGCCCTAGCCAGACTGGCCAACAGTCAATAAGTCTGGGACCTGAATTCCAAACCATCAGGAGGACCACAGTTTGGGAATCACTGGTCTAGAGCATTCTATCCCACTCTCCTATTCTCTTCAGATTCCAATACACTTTTACTGCTAATTCAAATTGCTGAAGACTGTGGCATTAATCAATGAGAAATCAGACTCTTTTCTCTATTATGCTTTCCAGTTTAATAGATTTTTGTGAAGCATGCTGTAGGGTTATGGGTCACACAGCAAAGACCCCTTCCAATAGTACCAACAGTTTGATAATGTTGTCAAGCCTTTGTCTTATAGATTTCCACTAGCCCCAGGCTATTCCAGTCCTAATTTAAGGGCACCCCATAGATCTAGCTGATTTTTATGGTGACTAAAATTATGTTCTTTTGTGGACCTAGGGAGCTGTGGACCTAGGGAGGGTACCAACCTGTGCATTTTGGTATTCAGAATATTTAGGGCTTTTTGAGACAGAGGATATTTGTCTGTTAAAATTTATCTCTTTTTAATTTGTGTTTGTTTTATTCATTTTGTTGTTAGCAATCCTGGTAATTGCCTGAATTATTCACTCATTCACAGCATTAGGAATTGGTACTATGTTTTAGCTGAGGTCTTAGTCAACCCTTGGTTGAAATAGCAATGTATCTGTTAGAAAACAAGGAAAGCAACTCTAAAACAATATTGAGAAGAAATGGGAGGACAGTCTTGAATATACAGTGGGCCCTTGTTATACGCTGGGGTTTGGTTCCAAGATCCCCGTGGATAACAAAATCTGTGGATGCTCAAGTCCCATTAAATATAATGACATAACAAAATGGTATCCCTTATAAAAAATGGAAAATCAAGGTTTGATATTTGAAATTTATACTTTTCTTGAACATTTTCAAACCGTGGATGCTTGAATCCGTGTATAAGAAATCAGTGTATAAGAAGGGCCGACTGTACAGGGTAAATCCACATGATTAATTCTTAGTATTAAGGAAGAACGGGTGCTTACGGTCTTCCACAAAATAAGGATCAGTTTCTGGAGTGTACTGTTCCTCCTCAAAGTCAACCAGTGCATCCTGCCCATACGGCCTCCGGGATCCAGGAACTGGAATGTTGCACAACTGGGCATAGTCCTCTGGAAGGGAACAAAGAGAAATGATTTGAACTCTCAAATGAATAAACACTAAAAATTTTATCCCAAAGACAGATGTGCTTTTGCACTGTAAGAGGGCCCTTGTTGCCAAATGTGATTTCAAACCACTCAGCTTTCAAATACCAAGAGAACCACTGTGCCTTTTGTTAACTGTTGTATGCCTTCACTCTCCTCCCCACTAAAATATGCTTACAACCAAATGAAACACAGATATTGTCAGTTCGCATGTAATAGCAAACTATAGTTTGGTCTTACAAGAATTAATCTTGTGCTTGCGTTCTCCCTTCTCTTTTTATCACCATGGGGTTTTTTTTTTTTGGAGGGCTGAGAGTGTATGACTTTCCCAAGGTCACTCAGTGGGGTTTCTTGGCTGAGTGGAGAAATTAAACCCTGGTTTTAGAGTCATAGTTCAACACCCAAACCATTGCACCCACACTGGCTCTCAAACTGTGATACAACCCCATATATCTAATGTTATCTAAGAGTAATGGAACAAAAAGATCTGTACTTTAAAAAGAAGTTCATATAAAATCACCTACCCAAACAACATTTGTATTGAAAATAGTTAAGAAGAGAATGACACGTATATATTTTTTAAAAAGGTATAGGAACCGCCAATGTAAAAGGAAAGCTGGAAAGAAAGTATCTGAATGAAAGCCAAGTACAAAGAGATTTCCTAATTTTTGTTCAGAAGAAGACAAGTACATTGGTACTTTCCTATGATGAATAGATGTTCCTTAAAATGTGCATGATTTTCAGTAAAACAGAGTTTCCTTTCCACATAGTTTTCTGTTTGCACAACTGGTTTGCTTGTTTTTTAGGGATGGACAATTATAATGATTGATTTTGCTGTTGTTGCTGTTTTCTTACTGACCTAAAGAACATGATATCCGGTGATGTAAGCAATGGGCAACTCCAGTAAAATTAATGGAATATAAATATTTCAGCATGGATTGAAGTGGGAATAACTTTCATTCTCTTGCATCTCTCCCTCTGACATGTTCCAGTGAATTTTGTTCTAGTGGTCTGGAACATCTGACCTGCATGTATTTGGCTATTTCACAAGAACACTTAAATAGGTTTTTAACCCTTTACCCAAATGTTGAATACAGGCACACTTCAGTAAACAAAGCCTCTGACAATAAATAAATACTCTTTTTCAAAGTCTTTTGAAGACTCCTGTTGTCCTTTTCCTCTTTCTGGGTGGACTTTTTTTTAGCAGGATTGGCAGAATGCTGGAGGAGGGCTGGAGATACAGACTTTCAGTGCTGGTTTGCAGCTGTATGTCTGCAGTAAACATTGCAATAAAGCTTGAGCTGTGAAGCCACGAGACCCTACTCTAACTGGCCCTACTATAGCTGCGTGTCCCTGCTTACATCAGGCAAGGTAAACAGCACCAGCTTCCAGAATCACTTACTGAGCATGCATAAATAGCAAAACAGATGTAAAAGGGGAAAGTAGACCCTACCAGTTACCCCTAGAACAATAAAAATACGTAAAGATCTGCAAGTTTGACCAATAAAATAGAAATTATATTAAAAAAAGGAGACTGGTGAAAGAAAAAAAAAATCACTCCTGAATATTTTTTGGAAGAAGCTTCCAAATGATCTCTATAAGGTTCAAAATGTTTTTATTTATGCAAAACTTACCAGACCAGATGGATTCATTTCACATACTGCATACTGTAGTTTTGAATTAAAGTTTGCTGAAAATAATGAAGCACCCTTCCTCTATCCCTGTTCTTGCTATGTAATTTCTGCCTCTGGTACATTAAAAGTAATGCCCAGGAACATATCTGCTTTGTTAACAGAGGTATACATGTATAAACCCCATACTGGATAGGAATGAATAAGGACTTTATCACACAAGGCAGTAAATCGTAACTGGAGCAGGATAATAGCATCTTTGGCTGGAGATTATCACATGACATTGGCTCTCTTTGTTGTTTTCCCAGTGGGAGACTGTTTGGAAAGCATTTCTTTTCTTTTCTTTTTTTTGAAAATTTTATTGAAATTTAAAACACAAACAGGACAGATAACATACACTTATTCCATTCCCATTCCTTGTCCTGCATCCTATCCTCCCCCCCTCCCTTTCTTCCCATATAAGTGGAACAATTAATGATCCTGTCCATCTGCTGTTGTGCTTCATTTTATGGTGTGATAGATCAGTTCTGCTTTAATGCCGATCTTGGGTGGTGGTGGTGGGGATCAGTGGACCTGCTATGGGTGCTCTGGTTGTGGCTTAGGTGCTCTCATGATAAGATGTGAAGGAGAGGGAATAGAAGCCAGAACCTTGCTCACTGTACACTTTTAGAAATAATGTTATTGTATTGGAAGAACAGCTCTCATGTGATAATGTCCTTAATTAACATTGCCTCTCCACATTTTATAGTGCATTAACAACATTAACAATTTATGTACTGAATCTACAAGACAATTTAGCATTTGTGTGTGTGTGTGTGTGTTTTTAAAACACACTCCTTTGACCCAATTATTCCCTATTTACTTTGTGGTAGTTGTTGCTTGATGCTGAGTCCACAAGCTTTCCTTCAAACCTACCCAGAGGATTTACATTTTCCAGTGTACAGAATGCAAGTGCAATAACAGTGACTATTTCCTTGTTATCTGCATATCTTGAGAAGTGTTGCCAGTTTTCATCTTGCTTTGGATGGCCAGCTAAAGTGAAGAGCAACTTGCAAAGGGCATCTCTAACCGCATCTCCCAATAACAGTGGTGTAAGCATTGGACTATGACTCTAGAGAGCAGGGTTCAAATCCCCACTTGGCCAAGGAAACCCACTGGGTGATGCTGGGCAAGTCACAATTTCTCAGCTTCAGAGGATGGTAATGGCATGATCCCTCTGAAGAAACTTGCCAAGAAAATCCTGTGATAGGTTCACCTTAGGGTTGCATAAATTGGAAACAACTTTAATGCACACAACAACAACAGGTAGGGCTGGAAAAGATTTCTTTCTAAATCCTAAAGGTCTGCTCTCAGCATTGTCATAAGTGCTCAATGATGCATTTCTAGTTCTGATTGCTTTCCCCAGGCAAAAGAGAAACCTGGTTAAAAAAAAAAGTTCCTCTGCCAATTAAAGCAATTGCCAGATACCATAGCTTGGGATTTCCCCAAAGTCCCTAATTTGTCTCAGAAGTTCTGATGCTCCCCTTATGTCTGCTGATGGTCAACTGATAAAAGAACATGAGTACTATGGAGCTCCTCTTTAAATAAAGAACATCAAATGAAGGGTGAGTAGGAAATATGCACTGTAGATATTCAACATCTGAACAAATTGCAGCAAACATAAATCAGGGAAGAATAAAAGCCTTGAGAGAGCCTAGGGTTCTAACTGCCAAAGTGAAACAAATTAATCTTAGCTTTTGGTGTATTCACAGTTGTCAGTACAATTTGTTAAGTTTAAAAATACACCAAAGTACTTGGTCCTGAAAGAACAAAATCTTGAAAATTAAATATATCTCTGCCACAAACTGTAAAACAGTGATACACATACAATAGAATGATTATTAGGACCTGTGAACTTATTGCACAAATGCATCCTATCACCCTCCAAACATTTCTGTATGGCTAACCTTAGTTGCTTGTACTTTTAGATGAACTTTTAAGACTATAAGGGTTGTTGTTGGAGTGCGGTGTGCATGTGTGTACATGTGTGAAACAAATCTACAGTTGTTATTAATCTTTTGTGGGATGACTGCCCAATTTTTATCAAAAGTGGTATGTTTGGGGCAAGGATCTTTCATTTTCCAATTCTGCAAACTGCAATAGTTCAGAAAAGATAAAATAAAATAAAAATAAATCTATAAAGTGTGAATATACTCATGTTTGGCTTAGTTATAGTGGCAATGTGGTTTTGTAAGCAATATGAAATAGGACAGGTCAGGATCTGAAGCATGTTTACTTAGACGTAAATCCAAGTAAATCTGCTTAGGACCAAGGTAATTTACAGTTTGATACTTGAGAGCCAATATGGTGTAGTGGTTTCAGTGCAGGATTAGGACTCTGAGAGACCAGGCTTTTACATTTCTGTTCAGCTGTGAAAACCCAAAGGGCAAGTCACACTCTCCCAGCCTAACAGGAAGGCAATAGCAAACCTCCTCTGAAAACCATATGATAGTGTCACCATATGTCAGAGTTGATTTGAGGCAGATAATAATAGCAACATTATATTTTGCAATGTGTTACAGATTGGAATGGTATTTAATCTGGCATATCACTTTGTTGTTGTTAACTGCACTTGAGCTGATCCTGATTCATGGTGACCCTATGGATAAGGCCTCTCCAAGACTCTCTGTCCTCTACTGGTTTGCTGATTCCAGCCCGTGATCTCTTTGATTGAGCCCATCCATCTGGCATGCAGTCTGTCTGCCTCTCTTTTTACTACCTTCTACCTGTCCTAGCATTATTGTCCTTTCCAACGAGTTGTGCCTTCTTATCACGTGGCCAATGTATGACAACCTCAGTTTCATCATCATGGCTGCCAGGGACAGTTCAGGCTTGATCTGTTCCAGGAACCATTTAGCAACAGCAATAGCAAGTACATTTCTATACTGCTTATCAATGAACTAGCACTCCCTAAGCAGTTTAAATGTGTAAGCCAATTACCCCAGTTCATTTATGGCTGTCCTTCCCATTCCTAGTCACCTTCCTATTTCTTGACTGCAGTCTCCATTCTGGTCAATATTTGATCCAAGTACAGGAAATCTTTGACTATTCTGATTTTCTCATTTTCTAGATTGAATTTATGTAGATCCCAACATATTTTTAAATTACAACCATATTTATTACCCTGCAAGCCTAGTGAAACCTTGTGGATGAAGCAAATGAACCCTGTCAGAGTGACAAATGGCTTTCAGGCATTTATGGGAATGTTGTCCTAATGAAATTTTAAGGTTTGTATTTTTTAACATATTCTGTTCTAACTCACAACTGCTTTAACTTTTTAAATGGTTTGTTTTTTTAATTTTATTTTTATACATTTTAATGTTGTATTGTTTTTAAATTTTATTGTTTTAAATCTGCTGTTCGCTGCTTTGAGTCCCTATATTGGGAGAATTGGGAGAAAGATGGGATATAAGAAAATATAACAACAACAACAACAACAACAATAAATCCCATTCTTAAACATCACTTGTTTTTGTTTTCCTTGGTAACAAGTAAATTTAGAAAAGATGGAATCTGAAGTCAGCAGTGCCAGCTGATCCCCATTGCAAGTTGTGCTTGGATTTCAATGTGAGATTGAGAAGATGGTGGGGAAGGTAGTGACGAAAATGACTATGGAGCTTTTGGGAATCTTTAGAGAGGTTTTTTAAAAATAAAAAAATAAAAAAAGGAAATTATTCAAACCATAGTGAGAAATTGTTCTAATCGTCATTTTAAAGCTCTGCATGGGCTGGTCGCTCCTTATTTATCTTTCTCCTCACCTTCGCAATCGTGCCCTCCGTTCTGGTAGTCAAGGTCTGCTGTCCCAGCCCAGGCTCTCCACTGCTCTGTCCCGGATTTGTCCCTTTTCACTTGCTGCCCCTCACTCCTGGAACCTCCTTCCCCCACAAGCAAGGGTCATCACTTCTTTAACCACTTGCAAAACTGAGTTGAAGACTATATTGTTCAGGAAGTGTTCCCAGGCATTGTGTGATTGTTATCTGACTGTTATTGGTATTTGCTTTGATATGGGTCATTCGATGTTTCTAATTTGTTACTTGCTTATTTTATCTAATGCCATTTTGTATAATTATCTATTGTGTTATATGTATTTTGTTATTATCTTGTAGAATGTATGCCATTAGCAGTTTTCATTGTTATCGATTTTTTAAATTGTATGTACAGCGCTGTGTAAATCTACAGCGCTATATAAATAAAGTTTAATAATAATAAATAATAATAATCATTTAATCTGTCTTTTAAAATATGTCCTAGCAGAATGTATGATTGCTACAAAGTTATTTGCAATATTTCCATTCTGAAAAAAAATACTTTGTGTCTACAGATCCATGCTACAATTATAGCTACAGGATGATTCTTTACCTCTTACTCCTTTAAACTGTGTTGTTTTTTATTTTAACTCCCTTCCAAACAAACAATGTCAAATCAATGAATAATGACTATCAAGTGAAGTACAGTACTGAAAAGTGGCAACACTAAACTGATAAAAGCTTTGTCTGTCACCTTCATATGTGAGAATGCTTTCACTCTTTGAAATTAATAGCTGTTTGTGGAAGAAAACTCTAGTTTTTAGAGAGAAACATCTTCCTTTAATAACACCTTTTAGCTAGTTCATATGGGACAGCTGAATATAAATCCAAAAGCTCCCAGTCTCAGACACCGTAATTCCTTCCCAGAGCTTGGAAAAGTTATTTTTGGACTACAGTACCCAGAATCTGCAAGTTAGCATGGCCAGTGGTTGGGGGCTGTAGTCCACCTAACATTTCCAAAGACTTTCTTTACAAGGAAGCTGATGGGTGAGCCAACTGGCAAGGAACAACAGCTGAACTTTAGTTCTGCAGAGACTGAGGAGACAATCTAGTCAGCACATGGCATTTGTCCAGAGTCTACTTGAGTAATTAACATAGTCTCCTGCACTCTTCCCAGATGTTTTGGGCCACAACTCCCCTGAGCTCCAGCCAGCATGGCCAAGATTCAAGGATAAAGGAAGTTCTAGTCAAAAACATATGGAAGGTCTGGGCTGGGAAAAGCTGCCCTAATGGAGCCCTAAGGATCTGGTTGCAGTTTTATCTTCTTGAACTCCAATTCTCCACACCTCTGCCTCTCTTAAACTGAAGGTACATTACAGCAGGAGTTGGCACTCATCATGTTGCCAGTCAAATTTACTTCTTCCATATGGCTGCATAGAGAATTTTCCACATGGAGAACCAACCCAGAGCCATTTGTATTTCGAATGAAAAAACCAAAAGAACAAAAATGAGTGAAAAAAGCACAAAGCTGACAGAGACTCAATGCCTGAACACTGATTTATATGTAGTATGCAGGTATCATGATAGTCAATAGGTATATATTGTCATTTGTTGCAATATAACAAAGAACAAAGGACATAAATGACGTGTCCTTAGAAGAGCTTGCTCCATGGCTATGATATTCCACACAAAATCTTCCAGTCTATGTGGCTATGCACAACAGCCAAGGCTTCCTATTCTCTTATCCCTGAAGGCTTAACAAAAACTTTCCTTAGTAACCAGAACTTTCTATGTGTCATCATAAAAAAAAGGGCCAAATCTGTTAAAAGCATTGCAATTCCTCAACAGTATTTCCAAACACAACAGTTTAAGCACAACAGACCATGGTACAATCCTAGGAAATTTGAATGAAGTATTCATTTGCCCAATTACATCTATCATCCCAGCCAGAGATGTTGAATCTTGAGTATATGTTGCTCCAGCCTGTTTGTGGGAAACATTTTTTTACCCCCAAATACCCCTGGGCTTTGGGGGCCAATTTTAACTCTGGGCCATGTTGGGTCTAGGGGAGACTTTATTCTACAGGAAATCAATTGCCAATAGGAGATCAATTTTTTTGAGGGCTCTTGAGCCTCACAAAAGCAGTTTTGTGAGTTACATGCAGCCTGTATGCTTCACTTTCTGCATCTTTTCTCTAGACCAGTGCTACTCAAAATAGTGATCTGTGGACTGGGACCAGTGTACAGGCTATCCTCAGAATATTTCCATGCAATAAAGAAACAAGCTACAGGTTGTACGTGGCCCAAAGAACTGCTTTTGCGGAGATCCAGGGCCCTGAAAAGAAACAGTCAAGGGGCACAAATAAATGTGCATGTTCCTAGCACATTTTGGAAAAAAATCTTTCCCACCTCTCTTGTCACATCATTTTAAGCACTGCACTAGATCATGTAGTTTTAAACTCTAAGCAAGATTAGGCAACCTGCTGCAGTCCAAGTGTCTTAAATTATAATTCCTATAACTCCCACCCCATTGGCTATGCTAGTACAGTCTTATGGGAACTGTAGTCCAAACCATCTGAAAGACACCAAGTTGTCTATTCGGCTCTTAAACTTAGCAAACTTATATCTTTGGCTCCCTTGCTTTGCCTGCTTCCTTTTTTCCTTGCAACAGTAAACAGCCTTTCTCATCTGTAGACCATCTGTGCAGTTTTGTCCTAGATCTATTTTCTCCTTGGCTTATTTTTTGTTCCATTGTTTTTATAGGCGCATACTTTTCAGGACACTGCCTACTTTCTCTCATCTTCCGTTAGCCACTGTGACTCTTGATTGCAGCACTCATTACTCCCACTCTCCTTCATCTTAAGCATTATGGAGCAGTTTCAGAGTCTGTTTTCTTTTTAGATTTAAAAAAAAAAAAACACCTTCTGTTTCTCATATTCCCTGCTGCTTCCCTCAACCTTAGCGGCTTCTTCATTCTCTTCTATTAATCAGTTCTGCATATTGCACCCTCCCTTTAGCCTCATTGCTTTCCAACTCCTAATGCTTTAGCTTTTCTAAATCCCTGGGACTGCTTTCCAGTCATTCCCAGGGAGAGGCTTTAATTCATCCAAACTGATAACATAAAAGTGGCCAATTGAATAAAAAAGAAAAAGAAAAAGGTTTTTACTCTGTTTTTAAAGTGAGTGCATTTGTATGTTTCTCCTTGTGGCAGAGTAATTGTTAATACATATTATACATAAATAAATAAAGTTATCTTCTCTTACAGAAACAGGATGACAAAACATGCAGCTCTTTGAGCAACTGAACATTTATACAAACATACAGTATCAGTTTAAGCCATAGGTGCATTAGCTACCGAGAAGATCTTGGAGGGCTGCACTCCCTCCAAAAATACATATTTTTTTTTTGCCCTGTAATTTTCCCATATGCCTTCTGGGGGCATGCAGGTATTTTTGCTATTTTTTGCCACCTCTAGCCATTTTAAGCCAAGGAGAAACCTTTGTTCACTTCCTGTTTTAGAACAAGCTGTCTCCCAGGCTTACAATGGCAGGAGGTGGGGAGGCAAAAACATGATGAAAATGTCCCCATGCCTCCTAGAGGGCACAGGGGGGCATTTGGGGCATATCCCCCATTTTTTAAAAAAAAAAAATCATTTTTTTTTAACCCTGGTTAAAGAGGGTCACAAACAATATTGAAAAGTCTCATGTGACCCATGGGCTGCATTTTATCCACCCCAGAGGAGTCATGACTAGTAGTAGACTATCTATTTGTGTCTTGGAACTAACCGTAGCTTGCTAATTAAGTGGTATGTGTTCAAACCACCATCAGAAACCCAGTTGAAACTTTAGGTTTTTCAGTCTGTTTGGTTGAGAAGATTTGCATCATTGTGTTGAAAAAAGTTAAACATAGATGAGCCATATGAATGGGGAAGGTGGGGCTCCAAGTCAAGAGTCAAAGCAGGCTCTTCCCAGTTTGGAAGCTTTATTTTGCTTTTAACATCCCAGTTTTAGGTTTCTTTTTGCCTTTAGTGGATGTCAGTGCTGTCTGTATATGGGATTTTTTTTTAAGCTGGTTAGCTGCTTGGCCTCCTATGGAACAGGACGCTGCACTATGGTTCCTCCCTGTTGCTCCCACATCTCAATATTTATCGTCTAGCTTGTTCTGCATTTGAGTAGGGTAACGTTCACTGATATCTAGCAACCTGGTTTTGACCTATGAATTTTGTATGAGTCTGCTATTCCCCTAATTCAGTCAGTAAAGATAAATTTAAGGGACTTTTGTGGCTGCTGGGAGAAAACTGTCCAAGTATTTTAATTGCTTTAAAACTCTAGTGAGCCAAAAAGAGTGATTAATCTTAAAGGGAGTGAGAATGATAAAATTTTGTGGGTGGAAAGTGCTGTGAACAACTAAGAACTAATACTTGATTTGTTCCAAATATCTTGGGATGTAAATGAAAGAAAAGAATTAGGTTAGGAATAATTTAGCATGCTGTCTTACAGTCAAAGTTGGATAATGTCTTGCTGCAGAAACAAGATTAGGATCATGAGAATGATGCAGCAGAATTTTGCAAATCTGTTGTAACTTTACAACTCAATAAGGAAGATGTTTTAAACCAGTTTGATGATACTAATAATAGTATTAGATGAAGGTAGCAAGGAGGATTCTTGTTGAAACCTCCCTTCCTAATTCATCTTGATTCTATAATGGGAAAGATGCATGCAATGTTTCTTAATTAGTAAAATGGCCACAAAATTATTCCAGAGTGAATCAGAAATTAATGTTACTATTGGTGAAATAATAACAAATGAAATATCATCTCAAAAGCTGCAAGATAAATCTAGCTTTGTGGAGAGGAATTATTATGACCCCACAGTGCTGAACATTGTGTTGGAAACAAACAAACAGGTGCAGAGTACAACTGGGAAGTTGCTTCTAACTGTTATTTCAGAGATTCAGTGATGTTAGAAGAGGTATGATCCTTCTCAGAAATTTCCTTGCATTTTCAGTATTTCCTCTACACAATGGCTACAGTTCTCACTGGAACTTTAAATCCCAAATCAGAGCAATGGAATGGTTGATTGGCCAGCCTAAAGATATTGGAGATTACTACTAGTGAGAGAAGTGAAGTGGAATTACATCCTATGATTCCTTTCTTTTCCACACAATGTCATCCATTGCTGATTTGTCATTTTATAGTTGTTACAACATAATTTCACATTAATAAGAGATACCCATCAACTGCCGTCAATATCACTACATTCATGTAATTATGCAGGTGTAGACTGTTCTAGCTCTATCAAGGTATATCATTCTGAGTTTCTTTTCCTTAGATATGCACTTAATTATATATATATATATATATATATATATATATATATATATATATATATATATATATATAGTTGCTTTTTCACTTCTTTAAGGAGACTGTTCTAATATAAACTATTTTTATGATATATTTTAGCTAACTATAGAAAATGTATTATGCTTTATTGTACACTGGTACCCCGGGATACGAATGCGCCGCGTTACGAAATTTCCGGGTTACGAAAAAAATCCATTAAAAATAATTGTTCCGGGTTACGAAGGTTATTTCGGGTTACGAAAAATTTTTTGGTGCTTTTCGGCGCTTTTTCGCACCAAATCGCGGCTTTTGCTATTAGCGCCTATGGGGCTTCGGCTTGCGAATGCTTTTCGGGTTACGAATGGCGCCGCGGAACGAATTAAATTCGTAACCCGGGGGAGCCCTTTGATGTTTGCTATGGCTTTGTGCCAGAGGAACAGAAAAGTTGCTGCTGCTGTTGCTTTAATATATTGTATATGGATGTAATGTACTTTAACTTTTTATGGAAACTTTATTGTGTTTCATTGTACTATATTTATAAGATAATTGTTTGCTATGACTCTGTAGTGATGTAATACAACTGAATTTAATTGTGGAATGGAAGGCATATTTCATGGGTAGTAGCTAAGCAAAAATAGACACATAAATAACAATTAAAAAGATGCTACATATAAACAGGGTGAAAAGCTCAATGTGTGACTTATTCTTAACAACCTCCAGTCCGAATGACAGTTTGGATGATTATTTGGATGGTTGTCTGAGCTGAATCACTCATTCCTCGGTATCCATGGACTTGCCATTCATGGTTTTGATCATTCGTGGATGGCAAGTTCCACCTTCATCCCTCCCTGAGGGAGGGAGGAGTCCCATTGGGGACAACGGGACTTGAATATTTATGAAATTTCGGATTCATGGGGGGGCAGGAACGTATCCCCCTGAATCTAGAGGGACCACTGTACATATGCTTCAGCTCTTGCAGGCAATCAAAATATTCCACAGAAAGAAGCACATTTTTAGGTCAGCTTCAAAACCAGGGCATGAAATATATAACTACTTTTTGAAAGAGATACAGTAGGTGCCTTGTTCTTTTATTTTTCACTTAAGTGACATAAGGAGTATAATGAAATTCTGATTTAAAAACCAACTGTATAATTCTGAATCAAAACAGCATGTTCTTTTGTAAAAATTGAAATGTGTTGCTAAAAGCACAATATCACTATCTAAATATTCTACTATCTCTACTTCCAAAAACCATATCTTTCAAATACTCATGGAAATATACATGACATTCTAGAAGTAAATCAGACCCCTACACACACACACACACACACACACACACACACACACACTTACTTCAAATACGGAGTAACTCCAGTTTCCCCGGACAGGACCTGAACCTATGACCTTCTAGCTGAGAAGTGTGAAAGTTCCCTCTTGAGCCAACAACATCACTTTAAACACTAATCCTTGAAGACAGGCAACTGACTGTTTCATACACAATTTGACTTTGTTTTTCTTAGGAAAAATTCTTTGAAATGGTAAATGGTTTTGAGCTGTAGATACTGGAATACAAAATAAGGGCCGAAAGAGGTGGCCATGCCCCTAAGTTATCCAGAAGCTGTGCCAGCGATTACATGCCGGCTGGTTTCTGGGCGACTTGGGGGCGTGGTGTTCAGATGCCACTTGCCCCAGAGCCAGCGAAAAGCAGGCTTTAGAGGTGAAGGGGTGCCTTTTTTCCACCCCAAATAGGACAGGACTAGGGCCGTGGTGTCCAGTTACCACAGCCCCAATCCGGCATTCTCAGGGGCAGTGTCACGCCACCCCTTTGGGGCCACCTGTTTCACCCCTAAGTACCAACTGGGACTTACTGTATTCTGGATTACATAATGAAAACAACATCAAAGATACAACTTGCTTCAGATCAAAATGTGATTCATGATCTGATAGCAGAAGAATTTTTTTTACACTAAAATACAGACTGTGCTTATTCTTTATAGAAAATTTTAAGGGGCAATGTATAAACCCAATGATGGATAGAATGGTGTAGTTCCATTAACAAAACTGGGAGGAAACCCTTGAATGTGTCTTCAAAATCTACTTTGTAAAACTCTCTCCTAAAACTTTAATTTAATTTAAATCATAAGAATTCAAAGGAAAGATAAGTCATAGGGAAGGTAAATCATGAATAACTTTGAGGAAAAAAAACAGAAACCATTCAGAGTAGATTTTGGGGCTGGGAAACACTGAGAAGCAGGATTTTTGGATGGTGTAGAGGGCTGTGGAAGAGAGGAGAGAAAAGGAAAGACCTACCATATTAGCAGATGTATAAGAGTACAATTCTGAATTTAACCTTATATCTGAATGTCCATCTCTTATATTTCAGTGAAACTGAATGCTGCTCTTAATGCACAGAGACTAACTATTAAAAAAAAAACTCCCACAAAAACAACCAACCCCACAACCTAGCATAGTTTGAGATAGTTTGACTAGAGTACAACGTGGCCCTCTCACAGATACTAGAATTTATCCAAACAGTTGCAAATGAGTTCATCCTAGGATCTGTAAGATTGTGGGTGGTTACTTCTACCATAAGGAATGAGCCATAAGCCCTCTCTGCAGGTGGGTCAGGGTTTAGGGCCCCAACATCCAGGTGGAAAACCATCTTCCAGGCATGTGGCACTGGGGGCTCATGAATGAGTGCAAAGGAGTAGTCAAGCACACAAACTGTATAAAAGGTCTTTATGATCTTTACTTCACAGAACTCCCATTAGCTCAGCAAGAAAAGCTGTTAAAGTCCACTGTCATAAAGACTGGGCTACGAGTGATACAGACATGCAAATTTGATGAGAGAGAGAGAGAGAGACTTGATAATTAATTTGTTTTGAAGGAATTTTTTTTTTTTACTTTTTGCAACTGACTTGATTTTTTACCCCCAAAAGTTACAAATGCTTTTGCCTGAAGTGAAACAGAGAAAAGAATGTCTTCATAGTTCTGAATTAAGATAATCTGATACGCACTGAATACTTTATCTCAGGCAATTGTGACCTGTGGTTAAAAAAAAAAATCCTTGCTTGATTTTAAACAATCTGATGTGGTTGTTGGCAAATGTCTGAAGCTAAATTTTGACAATAGGATCTAAACGATCAGTCAAAAAAGTGAAACTTATAAAAGGCCATGAAAGAATTATTTCCAACAGAAAATGCTCTGTTCTACGAAACAGAGTATTTTTTATTAGGAAAATGTGTTCCTGGCAATTGTCTAGCCAGTCCCAGTATTAAATGCAGAAGCCATGCACACACCATGTTTTTGCAGTAATTTTCTCTCGATAGAACCCCATTTCTCCCTCCCTCTTGGGACACACTGGCAAAAAACAGTGGAATTTAAAAGAAGGTTTGCTGAACTGGGTGGAGGAAAGCTGCTAGAGCGAAAATATTTTTTAAAAAAGCCAAAATCAACTTGGATTCATGAGAGACAGCAAAAGAATGGGAAGAGTGTGTGAGAGAGTGAATGAATTAGGAGGAAAATGAATGAACAAATAAACAAACAGAGCACTGTTGGTCACAGCAGATATTCATCAGCTCTCAAATGGAGAAAATCAGGAACTGTCCACATTACAACTCCAAAGTATTAATCTTCCCCACTGCCACACACACATTCCTAAACTCCTGTATCAACATCACCATACTGCATTTCTCCCCAATTTGGGAAGCAAGGTGGATTAAGGAGCTGGAAAACTTACTTTCCAAGGAAAGAAACTGGCCAACTAAATCAGCACACATTTGTTACATAGGCAGGAAACAGGTTGAGAATTATACACTCCATGCAGATGAACTGGCACAAATGTTCTAAATCAATATATATTTCAGGGTTCAAAGATACTGGAAATGTTATCAAGAAGCATAGATTCTTCCAAATATGTAGCCTGTAATTTCAGTAAAGTAACACTGCATTCATATGCAGTAATATTGCTTGCCCCCAGTGTCACCCAATATGTTGTGTGTGTGGGCTACTGGGGGCATGGCCAAAGGGGCCCACTAACCCCCTCTCCTTTCCCACAGTGAAGGGGGGCAGTGTTGGCAGTCTACTCATGAGTAGAGTAGCCCTTGTGGTCTATGTGTGAGTAGGAGCAGTGACAGCCCACTACTAAGCGAGTACACCAAGGAGGCAGCTCCCTATTCTTGAGTAGACCGTTGCAGCGAATCCCTACTCATGGGTAGATTGCCAGCACACCCCCCCTCCTGAAGTGGCCATGGTCTCAGGGGCAAAAATGGGAGAGGGCACTCACCTCTTCCCCCTCTGAAGGAGGAGGGCTGGACCAGACGTTACTTCTCTTCTGGGGTGTCCCCTGGTGCACTCCCCCAGAGATGCCACTGACCCTATGCACATTTACTTAGAAGAAAATTCCGTTTGATTGTGTTTACTCATCACTAGCAGTAGTTTGAATCCAGATGAGTCACAACTTAGTCTTAATGTAATCAAGTGGGCAAACCATTACAATTAATTAATCATAGTCATTATGATTAATGGAGCGAAAACATCACTTATGCAGAACTAACCCAGCATTTAAGACTTTGGTTTAAATAATCCTTCTACATTATCACTACATTAACTCACATTAATTATAAGGCAGAAATCAATAACTATAAAATGGGTAGGGAACCTCCAATCTTCCAAATTTTGTTGGATTCACAATCCTGGTCTGTTCTAGTTAGTATGCCCAAATATCAGGGACAATTAATTTGTAATCCAACAGAGTCAAAGACCTGAAGCAATTCATTATGTAGACCTGATGCCATAAGATTTAGATTTTCATATCATAAGGTAATAAGAATTAAAATAATGTGAGATTTCATCTTATACCAATATGAGTTTAACCTATATAAAATAAAATTCAAAATTTCTTCTGATGTGAACTATGGTGGGGGGAAAATTGCATCTCTTTTGTGTAAATGGAAGTTCCCCAAATTAAAGTGCAAAAGACTTATTGTGCAATACTTCTCAGCTCACTAGCAAGATACCTTACCTGAATTCTTCATGGGACAGAGTGCACATTGCATACCCCATGCTTCACCATATAAACAACAGCACTCAGTGTAAGTTGTTTGTTTTCCAACAAGAGGACGGCTGCAAACAAAATCATCACTCAGATGTTGCCAGCAAAGGTCCTGGTAGACATCTGTTTCTTCAGTTTGTTCTGAAACAGAAGGCAGAGACATGTAGTCACTCATAACAGTCTCATTGCGTCAGTAATCCAAACGCGATGTAACTAAAGCATGTATCATTGTGGCCAGATCTGACTTCTCCAGGAAGGGGCACAGTTGGCGCACAAGTTTTAGCGGTGCAAAAGCACTCCTGGTCACTGCTCATACCTGGGCTTCCAGCCTCAGTGCTGAATTCAGAAGTACTGCAAAGTATGAACCTGAGTCAAATGAAATTAGTTGGTGTCTCTTTGAGCCCCACTACCTCCACAGCCCTGGAAAAGTGTACAAATCAAGTGTCTCTTTACTCTGCTGCAGGCATAGAAATCAAGAAGGCTGGATTAAGCGTCAATTTGTTTGCCCATATCCAGTCCATTACAGTGGCCAGACACCGGTTTAGGACAGGAACAGCTTCCTTGGAATTAGGTGGAAAAGAGTGATAGAGCTGGGTATCATCAGCGTATAGGTGACATCATACTCCAAAACTCCTAACAACCTATCCCAGTGGTTATGTAGATGTTAAAAAGCATAGGGGACAGGATTGAGCCCTGAGTGACCCTACAGGCCAATTGCCAAGGAGTTGAACAGGAATCATTCAGCTCCACCTTCTGAGAAGGCCCCTCCAAGAAAGAACAGAGCCACTGTAAAATAGTACCTCCAAACCCCATCCCAAAGGTCACTCAGAAGGATACCATAGTCAAAGGTATCAAAAGCCGCTGAGAGGTCCAGTAGAACCAACAGGAACACATTCCCCCTTTCTAGTTCTCTGCATTGGTCATCCACCAAGGTGACCAAAGCTGTTTCTGTCCCATAACCAGGCCTGAAACCAGAATGACATGGATTTAGATAATCCGTCTCATCCAGGAATCCCTGGAGTTGAGAGGCCAGCACATGTTCCAGCACCTTGCCCAAAAATGGAAGGTTGTAAACTGGCCTGTGATTATTTAGTACATGAAAGTACAGGAAAGGTTTTTTCAAAAGAGGTCTTACCACAGCCTCTTTTAGGCATGTTGTGACCTTGCCTTGCTGTAAAGATACATTAATCACTTCCCTTACCCACTCCACCAGTGCTCCTCTGGCCTGTTTAATAAGCCAGGAAGGGCAAGGGTATAGTATACATATGGTGGCACTCATATCTCTAAGGATCCTGTCCACATCATCAGGCTGCACTAATTGAAAAGTATCCATCAAAACTGGACAAATCAGAGCAAATCTGAGAGATTTTATCAGCAAAATGGTGGGCAAATTCTTCACAACTAGCTGTTGAGTGCCTTAAATTTTCCTCAGACCAGATTGTAAAAGATCCCTGGTCACCTGAAATAGCTCAGCTGAGCGGTTCTGTGCAACTCCAATAGTTTTAGCCAAAAAGAGCCTTTTTTGCTGGTTCTATTGCATCTTCAGGGAGATGTCTTCAGGTAGATTTTTGCCTGTTTTTGGTCAGATTCACTCTTTTCAGTTTTCCACCACTGTCATTCTAGTCTCTATCTTGTTTGCTTCACTGCTGCCACCAATGCCCACATCATGGAAGATGAACCTACACTACAGGTCCCCCTACCACAGGGTTAACTTATTTTAAAACTGATGCTACTGTGAAAAGGAAGCACCTCTTGGGATTCTTTCTGTGAAATCTGGACTCAATTGCAATGACATAGGAAGAAGGGTTTAGGGATCAGTGGTATCACTAGCGTTTGCGTCATGATCCTACCCCCAATTGATGTCCCCTACCACACTAAACACAATCCTTAGTAAGGTTTTTTGTATTAATGTTACTCATGAATTGCAATTCCCATATATCACTGAACGTAATGGTAATAATTGTGACATAAACAACTAGCAAAATTAAAATTATACCTATAAATTAAAATATTATATGCACAGCCGTGTGTGTGTGTGTGTGTGTGTGTGTGTGTGTATGGTTTCATGTGGTTAAAGTGAAAAGTTGGTAAAATGTGATGTTTGTATTTTGTGCAATGTTTTCTGTTCAAAAATCAGCAGACAACGAAAAATGAAAATGCTGGGTTTTCAACACTGACAAATCTGTGGAATGTGCACTATTTATTTGCTCATTCTTCTTGGGAATGACTGCACACCAGCATTAATAACAGCCATACACAGAAGATGGATGATGGGACATGTTCATCAAATTGCTTGCTGCATGACAGGTTACAATGGCATCCCGAGGTCAAATATGGGGGGAGGGGGAAGTCACATCCTCCCAGTGTGAAAAAACTGTGCCAGGGCCTCTCATGCTGTCTCATCCTCTAGCTTTTTTCGATCTTCATTGACCTCAATGCGTGCCCCCAAAGTGGGCAGCATGAACTGGCGCTTGCGGTGTTGGCCCTTGTCTAACACCCTGCCCCATCGCTATTCAGGTGATTGTTGAACAGTCTCTCCTTGGCATTGGTGGTCCCCGGTATGGCTTCATGAGCCACTTCCGTATCAGACAAGTACTGGTGGACAGCAGAAGCAGGCTGATCTGCTGGTCCCTCAGGGTGATGGTTGGGTTCTCTGGCATGAAGATGCCAGCCTCCATGGTTTTGAAGATGGCAGAGTTGCAGATGATATGTGCATTGTGTCTCTTCCCACTCCAACCAAATTCCACATCCATGAAGTTCCCCATGTGATTGTAGGTCCTCTGGAGTAGGATGGAGTTGCTGTTCTTGCAGCTGACAAACTGTTCTCTCTGTCCCAGTGGTGGCACATTCAGACAGTGGCACCCATCCACAGTGTCCACTACTTGTGGGAAGCCCAGCTTCTCGGATAAATCCACCAGCGGCGTGGGCATCTAGCCAGTGTCATCATGATGGCAGCTATGGCACTGTTATGCAGAATGGCTGCGGAGGATGCTGTGATGGTTGTCTTGATCTGCTGAGTGAGATCACTTATCTCTGTGTCTGCAGGTGTTGTCTTGTTGGTGGGAGCTGCAATCTGCTGGCCGCTGCACTTGCAGATTGCAGATAAGTGCCAATGCAGCGACATGATCTCGCTAGGTGGCGCTGTCCTACTGATGTGTATGGCATCAGTGCAATGGTGCGAAGGGTCACAAGGATGTGTTTATGAGGTGGGTGGTGCTGCATCTGGATATGTGTGTGTGTGTGATCCTTTGTCCCTGCAACCGTGCAGTTATGGGAGAATCAGCAAAAAAAATATTAATGGAGCACCACAGCTCTAAGCCACATTCGCTCTGGTGTGGTTATGTGCCGTGCACATTCAGACTACCTTGGTAGCAGCTGATGTGGTCAGTGGAGTTTTTGAGCTGCTTTTTCTGGCCTGTCTGCTTCACCCCTTACTGATTATGACCCAAAATTAGTTTTAAAAAAGTGGAAACAAAATTAAACTAAGTCCAGCACATCCTTTCTACAATGGTTAGCTGACCATGTCTTCACTTTTCCTTGAATCTCATCATGCATGTAAATAAGTCATACCACTAGATTCTGCTGGCCTGATGCATCGCTTTTCTGTAGAATCCAGAACCATTGGGTGTGTACAGAAACAACTGTAAGATCCTTCAGTGTTGATGCACTGCCCATCAATACAACTATTGGGATCTTGGCATTCATCTGTATCTGTTCAAATACAAATAAAAAGTATAAAGGACATCAGTTATTACAAGACAGTTTAGAGAAATAACGTTAACTGATGAAAAAAGGAATAGTGGGTCTTATTTTTATTTAGTTCATATTTAAATCAGACATACTTCCATATACAGTGGGACCTTGAACCTGCCAGCCACAGATTTCAACATCCATGGATGCAAGCCCTTGTTGTCCCTAACAGTGCCGTGTGCGTATGGCTGCACCACCATTAGGGACAGCCCCCCATTGTCCCCAGTGGTAGTGTGTGCACACAGCCACGCTGCCATTAAGGATAATGGGACAACAAGACTTGAGCATCCATGGATTTTGGTATTCATGGGGGGGGTGAGGAGGTCTATGGATATCGAGGTCCCACTGTATGTTCAAGCTAATATTTCCCCCCTCCTCAAGCATCAACAAAAAATGAAAATATGTGTGTTTATTTATTGGATTTATTTTCTCCTTTCTCCCAAAATGTAATTCAGAGTGACTTTCAATTCAATGTTTAATTAATTGTTCTCATGAACACAAGAGTAAGTAACTGAATGCCTTGAATCAGGGATAGGTAATGTGTTGACCTTCAAATGTTTGTTTGTTTGTTTATGGTATTTATACATTGCCCTTCAACCCTAAATGTTGCTGGACTGCAACTCCTATGAGCCTTAGCCAGCAGAACCAATGGTGAGGAACGATAGGAGGTGCAGTTTAACAATATCCAAAGGAACAGAGGTTGCCCACACCTGAGTTAGATGATGATGTATGGATTTATCTCCTATGTATTCCTGATTTGTTGTCAAAGAGCAAGAATAAAAAGGTGGTCAATACACAGAAGCAAGGCCCGGTTTAGATTAGTTGGAACCTTTAGTTTAAAAAAACAGAGCCCTCTTTGTGTACATGTGTGAGCTATTCTGGGACTGGTGCCATAGAAATCAAACAAATAAATGAATAAACATCAAACAAAATGTAAAGTATGATGGCCGGCATAAGTCTCCTATATTAACAGATTTTCAGCCCTGCAAATTCAATGCATTTTTACACAATTACTCAAGTAACACACAAAATGTTGACAATAACAGAAAGGTCCAGAGATTCAGGAAGAGACGGGAAAAATATAAAGGAAATTATACCTTTTTATTTATCCTTAGACCCTTTGTCAGTGAGGAGTCTAGGGCAACTGCATCGATTGAACCACTGAAAATCAAGTCCTGACTAAACCATGCCCAATTTTTACAAACATACAGAAATGGATTTAGCATTTTCCAGCTCTATCCCAGCATAGCTCACTTCACAAAGAAGAAGCAAAATGCAAGGAATGGCTTTACATCAGGAAAATAAAAGCTTTTTGGACCCAAAATGATAAAATTTGTGCTGTGGTTTTCTTTCATTATGTTATTCCACACAGAATGTTTTTCTGTTTAAACTGCAGAAGTCAAGGTTGTGACTAGGAATAATTTTCAGTCAAATGGGAAAAAATGAACGAGTAGGCAGTTCAGTAGACTTACGGGAGCACAATCATAATCATCCAAAGTGTGAATTGCTATTCCATATTGCATATCAGCCCTTCTTCTGAGGGGGAAAATTACACTCAAAATATCAATTTCCTCAAACAGACTTTTTTTTAACAAGTAGAAAACTACACTCAACAAGATGATATCAATGCTGTACGCATGTAAAAGGAACAGAGGATTAGATTGTGCAGAGCTCAGTTGACATCTACATAAAACCTGTAGAAACTAGAAGTAAACTGAGCTCGCAGAGGATTAGCAATTCTTTTCAACATCTTGGCCCTATCGCCAAAATATACATGCTTCACATGAAAGTAACAAGATTTTTTACTGAGTTAAGACCAAAGGACTATCTAGATCAGCTTCGTAATTGCTGCTTTGGAAACCTATGAAATGAAATGAAATGAGGGTAATAGCCCTCTTGCATTTTCCTCATGATAGAATTCAGAGGTGTAATTCCTCCAAACCTGGGTGCTACAGATAGCAACTATGCTAGCTGGCCAGTGATAGAACTATCTCCATGTATTTCTTAAAGCTCCCTTATAAAACTGTGTATTCTTGAAACCACCACCAAACCTTGTAGCAGCAAATTCTACAGGTGAACTATGGTGTGTCTAAAGATGTCTCAGTGAGACACCTAGCAAACATGACAAGGCTCAACATGGCAAGCTGCAGTAATATGTGTACTAACTGTGGGAATGAGGTTATTAAGGATGGTGAAACCTGACATATGCCAGTTGCTGAACAGCAACTGAGATAGAACAGGAATGGTCACAGATACTTCATGCAGGTATATGGATACTGAACCAACTGCTAAATGCATGCTTGTGAGGTTTTCAGTGCAAAGTGCAGTCTTTTAGTAATCTCTACCTCAGCCTTTTATCAGCAACATCCACTGGTTATGAATATGGGGCTCTTTTCTCAAAAATTTGATCAGGAGGGCTTTAAACTTAATTATGTGGGGGAGGTAGACAGTATTCTGGAAGGCAAAAGGGCTGGAAAAAATAGTCAAACTGTCATAGAGGGAACAAGACAAACAGTGCAAAGGTGGGAGGAAAAAAAACTTGCACAGGCAGCAAGTAGGGGGGACCCATGGTCTAAGATGTCTCTACACTAATGCACAGAGCATGGGGAATAAGCAAGATGAACTTGAACTCCTAGCACAACAAAACAAATATGATATAATAGGCATTACTGAAACCTGGTGCAATGTGTCTCATGATTGGAATGTAGAAATAGAGGGGTATAACCTTTTCAAGAGAAACAGGCCAAACAGGAAAGGAGGAGGAATAGCATTATATGTCAGGGACATTTACACCAGCAAAGAGGGCATCAGTTCTGGAAGCCAGGTGGAGAGCATCTGGATAAAAATTAAAGGGGAGGGAAACAACAAGGATGTTATTGGGGGAGTCTACTACAGACCCTGAAGTCAGACGGAGGAATTGGATGATGTCTTTCTAGAACAGATGACCATACACTCAGAAAGGAGAGATGTAGTAGTGATGGGTGACTTCAATTATCCTGATATTTGCTGGAATTCAAACTCAATGGATGCAAGCTCTAGGAAAAGAGACTCCACCTCAACATTAGGAGGAACTTCCTGACAGTAAGGACCATTCGAAAGTGGAACACACTCCCTCGGAGTGTAGTGGCGTCTCCTTCCTTAGAGGTCTTTAAACAGAGGCTGGATGGCCATCTGTCAGGCATACTTTGATTGAGATTTCCTGCATGACAGGGGGTTGGACTGGATGGCCCTTGTGGTCTCTTCCAACTCTATGATTCTACCCCTCAAAAGAAGCAACATATTTGATCCACTACCACAGGTAGTGGATTTATTAATTTAGCCTAGCTACTATGTTCTGCACTAAGACATAAACTATATGTTATGCTGAATGTGAAGAATGCTGCTACATCATCGTGTTGACTTTCATTAATTACTCTATCAAATTCTTAATAAAACATTAAACTTATTTTCTGTCTATATGGCAAGAGCTCTGGTCTCTGCTATGGTTATCTCTTACCTAGATGCCTGCAATCTGTTCCTCTCTGCTCTTGTATTGGCTCAGGTTTATTCTTGCATGCTATTATCAATATCATATTCATCCTGTTTCTCTGATCAAGTGGCAGCCCCCCTTAGGTTTCTACTCTTTGCTTTCCAGCTGGATGCAGCACAAGGGCCTTGATATAATCTTCAAAGCCCTCCATAGCCTTATCATCAATGTTTTGTTCTGTATTTATATTTTAATACATTGCTATCTTAAGGGGCCTAAATACCTAAAGGGATCAAATCCTGAATGATCTTAAAAGCTAAGTAGGATCTGCCCTGGTTTGTACTTGGATGGAAGACCACCAATGAATACCAGGTACTGTGGGCTACATTTCAAAGGAAGGAACTGGCAAAACCACATCTGAGTATTCCTTGTCTAAGAAAACCCTATGAAATTGAAAGGGTCACCATAAGTCAACAGGCAACTTGACAGCCACACACATACACACACTGCTACCTACAGTCTTTGCTTCTCTATGTCTGCTATCTTTAGAGGGCCTTCAGCTCTCTGCCATTTGAAACTATCTCTTCAAAACACCAACACAAGGCCAACTTTCTTTTTGGGAACTAAATACGATTGGGGGGAGAGCTGGGTTTTTGGGATCTGTTTTTTTAATTGTAATTTTTATTGTATGCTGTGTCATTTTATTGTTGTGATCCGCTTTGATTCCCTGTGAAAAAGCAGAATATAAATAAATTATTATTATTATTATTATTATTATTATTATTATTATTAAATAGTGTTAAAGTTGGAAGGCATACACCTTGGATGTTTCTTGGGACACGACTGTCAGATTTTAGGACACTTTTTTTTGCAATGGGAAGCTCTAGAAGATTTAGCTGGCAGGAATGTAAATTTTAGGACATTTTTGTGGTGGTGGGGAGCTGAGTTGGGGGAGCTCCTTCTTGGGCTGCATGTGGCCTGTGGACTTCACAATTCCCATCCTTTGGCCTGTAACCAACCCAGAAATCCCATAACAAGAGATGACAGGAACACATTTACTGCCCTTCCTCTGTCCAGTGCACTCTTGTTCCTGCTTCCACAGGTTTCAACAGGGAACTTCTGCAACAGGGTGCCTGCTATGCTTGTACACTCCACAATGTAGCTTTACATGCAGTTGAAATAATCACATGTTCTCTCAGTTAGTGTGTACATAAACAACCCAATATTTCTTCAGTGATTGAGGGCAATTAAAAAGTATTGTTTGGAGAAAGTAAGCAGTCAACTTGTGTGTATGGACCATTAATAACAGTAGGCAAAATTAAGAATTAGTCTTTTTTTTTTTCAGTGCGATTGCAGAAGATGAACTGACCTGGCAATGGTTTGCATACTTACCAAAGCACTGTAGTTTTACAGGATCGTAGTATGTGCCTTGTTTGCAGTAACACTCAAAGCCTGGCTGCGTGTTTAAGCAGAAACCATTCTTACATATTTCTTGTCCAAAGAGATGACATTCATCGGCGTCTGCAGGAAAATGATAAGTATATATTCTTTAAAATTCTTTTTGATCAGGGAAGTGGAGCATGGGTTTTTAGTTTCCCTTGCTAGGACAGAAACTATTGTTCCCTAGGCTGAACAAAAACAACAGTAGAGGAAGCAGCTCTCCATTGGGGCAGAGGAAATGTCAAGCACCAATTGCTCCCTTCTACTTCTTTTCAAATCACCTGCGTGCTTTCAGTTAGTCTCAGTGGTGCTACAAGATCTCCCTACATACTGATTCCACAGCTAACATGGCTATATGCTTTTGAATGCTTTTTAGAATATAAAATTATTGTCAGAGTCTCAGTTAATGGATGTTGGAAAGACGGCATTAGAAGGCTGGAACTAACAGTGTTTAGGAACAGATCTTGATAGTGCATGTAAGATAGAGACTATACTTTCTATTCTTTTTCTCAAAACGTAGTCTGCATTCAGACCGCATAAATAATTCAGATGGACCCCATTTTAACTGCCATGGCCCAATGCTACAGAATTATGGGAATTATAGTTTTGTGACACTCTCTGTCAGAGAGCTCTGGTGCCACAACAAACTACAATTCCCAGAATTCAATACCATTGAGCCATGACAGTTAAAATGGTGTCAAACTAGATTATTTCTGTAGTGTGGACACAGCCTTACTCTCAAAAAGTGAAGCTTCAAAAATAGTGCTGACTCTGTTTTCAGTCATCTAATCATCTTTTCCTGCTCCCTTTTTGATATTTCCAGATTTTTGACTTTGGATGATATGCTGATCTAATACTATGGACCTGTGTTCTATATTCAGAGAATATTTAACATGCATCAAAGCACTTAAATGTTTTTATCAGTGTGGGTGCCTTATGATAACCACAACATGAGTGCTGTATTCTATTGCCTCATGTACTCATTTGTGCAATGTCAGACACACTGTTATTTATATAGCAGATGAATATATACCACTTGAGTAATCTAAGCATGTTCTGTTTTAACAGCCATATCTTCACTGCACACACAATCCTGTTTTCTTACATGGCTGAAACAATTATTTCCCAGCTGCTGCCTATTAGCAGCAGTCTTCTTTACACTAATGGGACGACACTAGTTAGTGCTCTGAAGACTGCTATTTTTGTCAAGTAGTTCACCATACTCTCTCTCTCTCTCTATATATATATATATATATATATATACACACACGAGAGAGAGAGAGAGAGAGAGAGAGAGAGAGAGCTACTTTTATGCTGTCTGCTTATGTTGGCTAAGGAAACACCTCAGTTTTGTGCTCCTTTTCATACTCAGTGTTGTCTTTTATTTAAAATCCTGCTGGGAATTAACGATTTGTTTTTGGCGCCTGCTCTGGAGATTCCAGCAATGGTGACTTCCTCCACACAGCCATAACTATAAATATTACTGCACAGAATTCTAAAAGCACTTATCACTCTGGTATCTGGGGGCCTTTGATATAACTTAAACTGACAGATAGACAGTTCTACCCATGTAGGGAAAACCACTCTGCAGCTAAAGCTATATGCCTTCTATATAATGAAGCTCATACTTAGCAGCAGAACAGACAGCCTGCAAAATGAATTATCAGTGGTTTAATAATATTTTATAGAAAAATACACTCTTAGACACATAAACCTTTCATTTTATAATTATTTCAAACCCATTTTTGTTACATTTAGAATTTGTTTCTTTTCCCAGCCTTGTTTCTTTTCATTTGCCATGCAAATATTCTGTTATTTTCTCAAACCAGCCTTGGATTGCCCAAGCCAAAAACAAACTGGGTCAAATGACTCAGGTGTAAATCCACTGCTTTGAATGGAACTGAGCTCCCTTCATATCATGGCAAGAAAATAAGTAATGTCAAGAAAGGAATTTCTGTATCTGCTGAACAGCTCTAAAAGTAAAAACCTAAAATACTTACTTCTCCAGAACAGATGAATTGGCTATGCAAATATTTTTTCAGCCACTTTTCCAGAAATTGAACAGTTTCAAGTTTGAGTTTTTCCCCCAAAAAAATGAATAAAAACTCAACACCCACACTACTATTTTTTAAAAAGATCGCATATCTGAAGGATGGCACACCTAAGCTTTTTGAGTGAGAATTATATAGTTGGAAGGGGAAATAGGAAATTCTAAAGAAGAGAAGCAGAGATATTCATGCAAATACAGAAACACAGGTGAAATCAAAATAAAAAACAGTAATGGAATTTATTGAATGACCTGATTAAATAATCCAACTGGCACAAGCAAACATGGTGGAAGACTGGCCTATTTACATCATAAAAAATGTCAGCGGTACCTGATCAGAAATTAATCACATACCACCATATTATTATTATTATTATTATTATTATTATTATTATTATTATTATTATTATTATGCTTTATTTATATAGCGCTGTAGATTTTAGGACCAGTCCCTTAAGGTTGCAAGCAAATGCTCATTTAGGTCAGTATCTGCAAGGTTAGAATGGTCTATGTATGAATGAATGAATGATGTATCTATGTCTTTATAAAAGGATGGAGATCCTTTCTTAATATCTGAATGGATAGATACGGGTTGTATGTATGTACAGTATATCAACAGAAAAGGCATGCATGTGTCTGTAGAGATTCCCTCTGTCTTGTTTTGGACTAATGAGTTTAATCCCTTGATTGAGTTTCCACCTTTGTGCAATGTGGTCAGATGCTTCTAGAACAGGGGAATGTGTCTTCTAAGGAGTGCTTTGGGAAGTTATAAGTATTCTGTCCCTCACCATCACAACCTAAAATCCTGTAGGTGCATTATGCTGCCATAGTGGTAGAGCAGCAGGAATACAAAGGCTCTTGGGCAGCCTGCCTCTACAGTATCTGGCTTCCAGGTAAATCTTTGAAGATTGGGTATTCTGAGAAGGTTTGGGGGACTGCAGCTATTTTCCAAACCAGCTTCCCCAGACCACCCTTGTTTTGAGGAGCCACTCAAAACTGAGATATTGCAGCTTCCTCTCATAATGACAAAGGCAAGGACTTCCTCTTCCATCCCTTTGCCCTTGCTACACAACACCTCAGGAAGTCCACTACACTACTGTAACAGACCATGAATATTCCAGCCATACTCTGAATATAGAAACTTAAAAGTTCATGGGTGATTCCTTAGCTCTCCACCTCTGGTGGCCCTGCCCCATCCCACAATCCCCAGCAGACATTAGCCAGCACTGATTTCTAATTAAATTAATCTGAAAACTTTAGTGGATTTCCTCTGATTACAGGTTTAGTCTCCTCCAGATTCCAAACTCCAAAATATTTCAAAATCCAATGGCTGAGATAATGACACCTTTGCTTTTTATGGTTTAGTGTACATGGACTGTTTCATGCACTAAATTATTAAAAAATATTATGTATAAAATTATATTCAGGCTATGTTGATAAGGTGTATACAAAGGGTCCTATCCTCAAGATTTCTCCTTATATATGTGCAAATATTTCAAAATCTGAAAAAAATCCATAATCTAAAGCACCTCTGGTCCAAATAATTTCAGATAAGGGAGACCAAACATGTATACGCTGCTCTTCTATCTTTATTTGATACTTGTTAAAATTGTTGCTGTCTCAGTGCATTTACTGCTCGCATTGTGAAGCTTCTTTAAATTTTCTCTTTATTTTGTATCTATACCCTGTACTGCCCCAGAATTGGTAGCAGGGAAGAAAATGTTCTATATAAAAGTCTGTCAATTGTCAGGAAACTACTATTTTTGTCAATAAATCCATCAAACTTTCTGATTGGTTTCACCTGCTCTATCTGCAAGGGATTTGGAACTGCAGCCAAAGTGGAGAGTTTGTATGCACTTCTCCCCCCCCCCCCCCCCGGAAACTTTATCATAAAACCCCATAAAACTTTGATACAGCACTATAACAATATTGACTTTAAATGAATCTAATTTCACTTAGGGTCACTAATATACTAGTATGTAATTCAAGTCTGAGTAACAGATGCTGACCTTTGTAACTCTGTGCAACGGCTCCGTAAGATGGATCTTCAGAGGGTATGAAACCTTTCCCTTCTGGGCACAGTTCGGTAAACTCAGCTAGCAAGAAAAAAGAATGCAAGAATCCAGTCAGAGGTTTAATCATGCATTGGAATGTGAAACAGATAATAACATTTTTTCATAATAATTTGCATATCATAAAACAGTAGATAATTTCATTGTCAGCCCACCATTGCTTTATATATGGCACCAAACCACAGTGGATACCAAGGACCTACCGTATAACATAAACTTTTAAAATGCTTTAAAATGCTTAATATTTCATCATGTATTAACTTGTTTCCAACATTACACATATCTTTAAAAAGAGACACTAAGATTGAGATCATAGAATCATAGAATTATAGAGTTGGAAGAGACCACAAGGGCCATCCAGTCCAACCCCCTGCCATGCAGGAAACCTAAATTAAAGCATCCCTGAAAGATGGCTATTTAACCTCTGTTTAAAGACCTCTAAGGAAAGAGACTCCACTACATTCTGAGGGAGTTTGTTCTACTGTTGAACAGCCCTTACTGTCAGGAAGTTCCTCCTAATGTTATTCAGTTATGTGTTACCATTTTTCTTAAAGACAGCAACCATGTGCACAAGAATGTGAAGGTCCATTATGATCACATGGAGCTATGGAGAGCTGCTTGAATAACAGATGCATACAGATCTTTGACTGGCACCAGCATTGTGAAAAATCACTGGCCTGCAAGCAAAACATTAAAGGCACATTTGTCTCCTGGACAGAAAGCTGCACTGGTGTACCATGTGGTGGGGCAAGATGCTGACTAGGGTGCTGAATAATCAGATATTACACTGGCACTGAAGCAGCTTTATTGTTTATCGTTAGCAAGCCATATTCAAAGTCTTGGTTTTAACAACACTAAGGATCATCCCACCTGCTTTGATACTGACACACAAGACCCTGGAGAAAGCCTTGTTCATTGTCTTGCAACTTTTAGATAGTCATCTAAATTTATGGAATGGCCTGCCGGATGAGATCCATTAAATTACCAATCTAGAGAGCTTTAAAAAAGCCATTAAGATGGATTTCTTCTGGCAGGCCTTCCCGGAATAAAATACTCGGCCACGAATAAGACTTCCCATCTAGTGAACTCTGCCCATCAGGGACGTAGCCAAGGGGGGGGGGTTCTTGGGGTCCGGACCCCCCCTTCCATTAGAAAAATGAATTGTGTGTGCTGCTGCGCCGCCGCACCCAAGCCCCATTATAATGGTGGCACTTAGTCTGGACCCCCCCCTTCCTAAAATCCTAGCTACGTCCCTGTGCCCATGATGATTATTTTTTGGATTAGTTGGTTTTTAATCTTATATTGTTTAATCTTGTTTTAAGGGGGGGAGTACTATGTATATATGGATGTATTTTAACTCGTTGTACGCTGCTTTGATTGCTTGGCAAAAAGTGGGATAGAAATAAAAATTGATTATTTATTTATCTGGCAGCAACTTGGAAGCCTCTGTAGTGGCTGCACCTTTTTGGATTTCCCACTACGGTGATCTTTATTTTATGTTATGCTTTTAATAATAGCTTAATTCTATTTTAATGCTGACTTTTATATATTTTCAATTTTAATCCTTTAAATGTGTAAGCCACTTTGAATCCCAAGGCTCATCTAAACTGGCCAGACAAATTAGTACTGCTTCCAGAGCACTGGATTCCCAGAGCTGCCTCGGATTCCCTATGTTACCTCTGCATTCTATAGTAATGCCAGGTGGCTGTCTGCACGTGTGTCCCATTGTGTTGTCTGCTGCCGCTGGTGTGGGTCACACCCTTTGAGGTCAGAAATGAGGTGACCAGCATTGATCACATGGCTGAGAGCCTTGTGATCTTTGAGGGAGTGACTTGCGACAGTGGACATCGCTGGACAACACAATGAGATGCATGTGTAAGCAGCCTTCTTATGTCACTATGGAGTGCTCCAGATTTTCCTGCAAAAACTGAAGCAAAAGGGTTTAAAAATCCTGTTTAGGCAAGGATAGGGTGGATTCAGTCCAGAACTGGCCTCACACTCAAATGAAAAGTTCGCACTCAAATCAAAGATTTGTCCCAGTGTCATGTAGATGTGTTGTGGCAAGGGGAAACTGGTTTAAATGGCCCATGTAGACATGCCCCCAGTCTTGGAGAAAAGGTGGGAAGTACACAAAGTAAATAATCATAAATAGTAATTTGTTGCTATTGTATGCCTTTAAGTTGTTTCTGATTTATAGTGATCCTAAGGCAAACTTATCATGTGGTTTTCTAGGGCTGAGAATGTGTGATTCACCCAAGGTCACCCAGTGGGTTTTCATAGCCAAGCAGGGAATTGAACCCTGATCTCCAATTGTAGTCTGTAGTCCAACACACAAACCACTACACCATTCTGTCTCCTCTTGAATAATACTACATGTCAGTGTAAACAAATTTTAGAATTCTAGGCATTATGATCTTCTCTCTAGCCAGTTTTTTGCTGTCAAACCTAATTCAGCATCTGCTGATGCAAATGCGATGTTAAGTAAACAGGGGAGCAAAAAATGACCTCTAAACAAGAAAAGAATATGGTATTTGCAAGCTCAGGGTCAAGGGGTGGATTGGAAGGACATGGATCCAAAGCTAAGGGTGGATTGGAAGGTCATGAACCCAAAGTAATTTGGATTAAAACAAGCCCACATGTTTATGGATGGCAACAGCTAGAATCTTGGCTGGCACATGAACCAGATCCATGGTGCTCAGCACTGTGTGGGGTAAGCCTCTGCCCTGAGAGCTCCAGCAAAGGCTGTGGCTTTAAAAGACAACCAGGAGCCACACCTCCTGGCAGCAGGGCCTTTTAGTACTGTGGACATAGTGGAAGAGGATGAGGAGGATCACATACCTATCTTTAGCCAGAGAAGATCTGAAAGGGCGTGCCTCCAATGCACCAAGGAGGCTTTATGCAAAATGCCAGCTCATCAAAGACCACCTGCACTTGTGAGGGCTGATGATAAAAGCCTGGAAAGCACACCAGTGCTTTTGTCGGAAGCTATCTGAGGGCCCATTCAGACTACACTTTACTCTGGATCAGGATTTGATCCTTCCACGTGAAGTTCATATTGGGCCCGATTCTGTCACAATCCATTTCGAGGCATGCATAAGCAAATGCCCTTTAGCGCGGGGCATCCAGATTCAAGGCAAAATTTGTCTTTTTTGAAAAAACCTGGGTTCTGCTCAATATAACTTGCCCCCAATCATGATCAGGGCAAATTCAGGGAGGGATTAAGGTCAGAGGGCGGGCAGAGGGCAGAGCATTCCCTCTCCTCATCGGAGAAGGAGGAGGAGGAGGACGGAGCCAGAGGAAGGATGCAAAAAAGGGGAATCTGACAGGGGGCAAAAGGGTGACAGGAGGCAAAAATGGGTGACTGACGGGGTCAATTCAGGGCAGGGCAGGGGGCCAGAGCAAGCCAAACTTTTGTTCTCCAGCAGGGACCTTTTCCCTTTGATTTTCATTTTTAAAAATTATTTTTGGCAAAAAATGTGCATGTTTTTTGCAATAGATATATAGATAGAACGTGAGCAGGAGGAAGGGCCAATTCAGGGCAGGTCAGGGGGCCAGAGCAAGCCAAACCTCTGCTCTCCAGCAGGGACTTTTTCCCTTTGATTTTCAATTTTTTTAAAAAATTATTTTTGGCAAAAAATGCTCATGTTTTTTTGCTTCAGGTAGATCTATATTTAGATAGAATGTGGCTAGCTGCTTGTTCCCTTTCCCTTTCATTTCCTGGCTTCCTCCTGAAAGGAGCCCTTTGCAAGAAGAGTACTTTGCAAAAAACTTTTTTTCCTTTGCAAATGAATGCTACAATTTGAATGTTACAACGTTTCTCTTTCGAATTTTGCAAATTGATATAGCTTTTGCTACTGTCTCTAAGGAATTCAGGGATAGCAAAAAAGAATGCATGACATCACATCCTTTTCTGGCATTCCGAGGTGAGGAATTTACTATTATTATTATTATTATTATTATTACTACTACTACTACTACTACTACATGTGTACGAGGCATTCTGGGGTGGGAAGGAGGGGGGGATACAGGATGCAGAGATGGCATTAGCTTGCCTTTTGGGGTTGAAAATGGGGCCAAGGGCAGATCATAATCTGCATTGACCCAAATGCCCACAACACACACACACACACCAGAGGTTTTTAATTTGACAGAATCTGCACATTCTAGTGCCTGGCTCTTTAAAAAAAAAGGAGGGGGGAAGCACACTTCCGATGCCCCAGTGAGTGCAGGAAATGTCACCTATGACGATCGCTTGATTGACAGCAGGTGCCTTCATATTAAACCCAATTTCCCCAAGAGGGCATTCGGGTTAAAATGCCCCTGATTTGTAGTGGGCTCTTGCTTACGGAGAGATTTGGGAGCCCCCCCCCCCCCCGAATCTGCCCAGTTACTTCCAGGGCAAAACCGCCAGTGAGAATAGGGCCTGAGTTCCCTGGGGAAAGCTCCTGACTCTCGGTATTGATTTCTTGGCTTGAATCTTTGAACTATGGACTGACCTGGTCATCCTGCTTTTCTGGAACCCTTGACCTTCTTGGCCTGTCTGACTACCCTCATGGTCTGACCCTTTGGCTTCCACTTGGATTAACTACTAACTTCATTTCTGGACTCTGCCTTTTGCCCGTAAGTCTGCCTTTCAAGACTTGTCTCGCTTCACAAACTCTGCATGGAGACCTTGGGTTTGTTTGGACCTGTTATCAGCTGTTGGCTGCTTTCCTGGACATGCACACATGAAGTGCCCTTCCTAACAGATCCAGTACAACCAAATCACCCTACAAAGCTGTGACAAAAAAGGGGGAAAGAAACCAGAACATCTACAACCAGTGACAAACAGAACAGGACCCATGCAGGCCCAGTTAAACCAAAACATAGAAAGGTAAGAATGGGAAATGCTAGAGACAATTACACAAGCTGTCTGGCTGTATTGCTCTTTAAGTGGAGAGGCATCCTATGTGCTCTCCTGTAGTTTGTTCCACTAGTGAAGTCCCAACTCCATGCATGCTACCTCCATTCCCTGTCTTGACAAATGTCTGGGAAGGTGTGAAAAGAGCCCACACTTGTTCTAGTCCTGCTCTAGAGGCCATCCACAGAACCATGAGGAAAGAGAAAGATAAGAAAGAAGAAGGCTGTTATTATTGTTCACTCTCTTCTCCCCACAGGTCACAAGTGAGGACTCAGATGAATTGTTTACACAACAGGGTGTGTATGAATGTATGAGGATGTCCAGGGATGTGGCTTATGTGTATGGGTTGTCCTGGGATAGGGCTTGTGAATGTGCCTATATCCCTACTACCCAGAGATCTAGAAATGCCTGCAAAGAGCTAAAGAAATAGCCTAACAGTGATAAAATAGGAATTAGCATGTTGTAGTGGTTTAGGTGTTCAACTAGGACTCAGGAGACCTGGGTTCAAACCTCACTTAGCCATGGCAACACACTGGCTGACCTTGGGCAAGTCACACTCACTCAGCTTCCAAGGAAGGCACTGGCAAATGCCATCTGAACAAATCTTACCAAGAAAATCCTAGAATAGGTTCATGTTAGGGCCACCATAAGTTGGAAATTACTTGAAGGCAGACAACAACAACAACAACAACAACAACAACTAATAGTGATGAACTATTTTAGTGGCATTTAAGATTATTTATCCTAGGTATAGTGGAATTATCCTATGTACAGTGGATTTAATTATCCTAGGTGTAGTGGAAATACTCGTATTACTGAGGCCTAGATAAATTATCTCTATAAGTAAAGAAATTTAATAGGAAACATTCATTTCTCATATAATATTAAATAATTAAATAATGCCAATGTAGACATATTCTTTGATAACAACTGAAACCTTCTTGAGACAGGACAGCAGAATCCAATTCTTTATAACCAATACCAAAAACCTATGCTTGTTTATTCATAAGAACCACTGAATTTAATGGACTTTAAATTCATGGATCACTGCCTAAGGCTACAGTCATAGAATTTACTTGGAAGTAAGCACAAATGAACAAAGTGAGACTTATTTCAAAATAAACATGGTTCTATCAGACAGGTAAAATCAAATTAATTACATTAGGAGGTTATAAACAAAAAGAACCAGAAACTGGAAAATAAGTACTTACCACTTCCAAGCACAGGGCATGGAAATATTTCACAGTTATCTCCCCAGCCAGCACCCAAAGTACAGCAGCATTCTTGTTTTGTAACATTGGATGTTAATACATTATCACAAAAATTAGCATCATTTAGATTGTAGTAGCATTCCTTCTTCTCATCTGCTGGCTCTTTGATATCTACTTGTAAATCTAAAAACAGTAAAAGATACATCAGATATAAAAACTAACAACATATTCAGAAATAAATAATAAGGTATTTTGTTTAAAAAAATATCCTAGAGGGCTACCAATTCACAATACCACACAGTACTTACAATTTATTGTTTGGCTGCTAAAGTATTTCTTTGCATTACTACAGAGATCAGGACAAAGCTTGGAGCTTGGAAAAGTTCATTTTTTCACTCCCTCTCCCAGAATCCCTCTGCCATCATGGCCAATAAGTACTAACTTAAGGAAAATACAGAAAACTTTTTTTTAAACCCATCTTTGTCTATAGTCATATTGGCATGAGGCTTCAAGCATTTGTGAAAGATAGCAGCCATATTTGAAAAATTTAAAATACCAGATTTACTGAAGGACTGGCCTGGGACACGAACATATATTAGTCTCTAATACAAGGCACTGTGCTATATTATGATTGTTATTTGGGGGGGGGGAGATTAACACCACAAAGGTAGAAAAGTAAATATGTGTGCAAACATAAACACTATACATTTTACATATTATAAGAAATCTTGCTGATCATTTACCCCCAGATGGTTGTATCCAGAGTTTTAAAGATTTACAATTACACAATTTTATTACAACAGATTTGCCTGCAATGAGAACCATAAAGTACTTTAATCTGAATGATTAGAACCTAGTCACAGACAGAATGGGAAATAGTTATTACAGAACCAGGGTATGTAGTTTTCTGCCCTTAAATCCAGAGGGTGATGCACACGAAGCAGCTGAAGGTCAGTAGTGTCACTAGGGGGGGTGTGGGGGGTGCGAATCACACTGGGTGACATCACAAAAGGGTTCCCCCCACCTCCCTGCAGCATGCTGTGATTGGGCCCAGCGCCCCCCCCTCCAGTCTCTGTCCCTTGCAGCTTTACTCATTATTAAAATCACACAGAACAGGGAGGGATAGGGCCCAGTGCCCCCTCAGTCCCTGTCTTGTGCAGCTTTACTCATGATTAAAGCCATACAGGACAGGAGGGAGAGAGCCTGGCACACCCCCCCCCCCCGGTCCATGTCCTGCAAAGCTTTACTCATGATTAAAGCCATGCAGAACAGAGAGGGAGAGGGCCTGGTGCCCTCCCAGTCCCTGCCCTGACAGCTTTACTCATGAGTAAAGCCACACAGGACAGGGAGTTGTGAGAGGTCCCTTTTGTCTCTGCTCCCAAAGCCTCCCCCACATCACTGGTGGAGCAGTGGTTAAATGCCTGTACTGCAGCCATTCACTCAAAACCACAAGGTTGCGAGTTCAAGACCAGCAAAAGGGCCCAAGCTCGACTCAGGCTTGCATCCTTCCGAGGTCGCTAAAATGAGTACCCAGACTGTTGGGGGCAAATTAGCTTACTTGTTAATTAGCTTACTTGCTGTTCACCGCTATGATCTTTGGAATAGTGGTATATAAATAAAACAAATTATTATTATTATTATCAGGTGACAACCTGGTGTGGGATACCACTGCTGAAGGTCACCCATATGAGTTCACTAAAATATGTCCAGACTGAGAATTAGTCTGTGCAAGAGAGGTAGAAATTATAAGTTTACGGCCATAACTAATTTTAACATTTTGCATTAAGATACTCTGAATATTCTACAACTATGATACAGCATAACTAATTTTTTGCAGAGTGCAGTCGGCCTTCTCTATGCAGAGATTCTGCATTCACAGATTCAATCATCCATGGTTTGAAAATATTTTTAAAAAATAAATTCCAAGAAGTAAACCTTGATTTTTCAAGATTATAAAAGGGAGACCATTTTACTATGTCATTATATATAATGGTACATGAACATCCACAGATTTTGGTATCCACAAGAGTTCCTGAAACCAAATTCTGGAGGATGCCAAATGCCCTCTGGTCTTCTTTTGTATGTATTTGTTACCAAGCTTTTCGATGTGTCTTTTCTCTCTGCAGAGAAATCCATGTTTGTGTCAGACAGACAGAAAGAGTTTCTCAAATTTAGCACACAGGCATTCTTATTTCACTTTGATATTTTGCCAGTGTTAATATGAGGGCTGTGGAGAGTGCTATTTTATGTTTGTTAGTCTAGTCTGTGGTCTCTCTTCAGCAGATACCATAATTACCATGTTCCATAATGTGCAGAATTTCATAAATTATAGTGGCTTTGTGGTGTTACCCACTGCCCAGTAAGAACCAAATGAAGAATATCATGTGTCACAGGAAATACTAAATTGTTCTCTCAAGGTGAGATGAGACTGAGTACCTCAGCCACCAAAGTATATATTTTCACTGGATGCTGGCCATATGTTGAGAGGAACCAGTGAGCCAGAATCTTGAAGTACAGCACTGCCACCCTCTAACTGTAACAGTTTGACACAATTTTCCAAGGAAAGACATGCCAGAGACTGGCCCAACAACAAACATCTTGTTGGAAAAAACAAAACAAAAAAAAAGGCTTGTTGCACTTATTGTGGCATAAGCTTTGGCGGTCCAGAAGTCACTTTTCAGATGCATGATATGATACGATGAGAAGAGACTGGATATTTTAAAAAACAACATGAGAGCAAAATATCAGATACAATTTAATATAGAATATAACCAAGTATTGGTGAGAATGTAATTGTTTTTGCTGCAACAGACTAACAAGACTACTCCTCTGGAAATTAAAACCCGTTGTGATTGTGACTGTGCTGATTGTGGAATCATGATTAACCAAAACATTATATGAGGGCATTAACCTCTGGTGACTTGTTGGAAAGACAAGTAAAGATTAGATTAACAAGAGCAGCTAAATTAGTGTGAGAACAGAAAACACACTTATATTGTATTATTGTCTTCCTTCCTCTCCTCTGTATGCACATATCTGCCCATGTCATCACCAGCAGGTATATACAGTGTCTTCCTCCCTCTCCTTGTCATCCGCAGGTTTGCCATCTGCAGGTTTGAACATCTGCGAACAGCAAGCCTCATTGTCTCCAATGGTGGTGCATGCAGGTGGCCACACATCACACTGCCATAATATGTAGTGTTTTTAAGTGCCTTTATCTTTTTAAATTGCACTTTGTTATGTTAATGAGTGATATGTTTTAATACTGTACTAATTTAATTCTATTTTAATGCTCATTTTTGTATTTTTAAAATTGTATTGTTCTTTTACTTTGCAAGCTGCTTTGTGTCATATTTTTGGTAAAAAAAATGGAATATAAATAAATATAAGAATAAGAATAAGAAATTGAGGTGGCTTCTGAAATTGAAGCGCAGGCCAACAAAAGTTACATTTCTTGTTTTTGCTTTTTGGGAACTATATCAGCAGGACTATGTTCTTGTTATTGGCTTTTGCTGCCTGTGATATGGTTGGTCTTTTTTTTTTATTTTTAAAGCTGTGTTATATTAAAGTAATAACTTGATATTACATCTTTTATGCATTATACAAAATAACAGTAAATTACAAAAAATAATACTTTTTAAAAAAGATTGTTTAATTCTGTTTGCTGAGTTTACTGTATTTTCCCATATGTTTATTAGATAATTTTTTCAAAATAGTGACATCATCATCATCATCATCATCATCATCATCATCATCATCATTCCTGTGAAATACTAAAATATGCAAAAGTAATTTCCATATTGATTGTAGGTTCAGTATCCCAACCACATTATGTCAAAGCACTTCTTTATTCAGAGTGAACTGATTTATTCAAACATTACCTGATGAGGAGCGGAAGCGACACTGTCCAGTCATAGGGTCATACTCCTGGTTTTCATCAGAACACAGACAGAGGAAGGAGCCTTCCACATTTTCACAGAGGGCTTCTCCACATACTCCACTCAGCATTTCACATTCATTCACATCTGGAAAATGAAAAACAATATTGATTCAATTGTTTTCCTTCATTAACATGGATTTATTGTCCCTGCCATTTGTGTGCCAGTATTGTCAACTGGAATACTGAGAAAATTTATTTACAATGTTTGTATATTATCCTTCACTTTGCTAAGACTCCAAATACAATAATTATCAAACATGCAATAAAACAATACATTACATTGATACAATATAGAAAGAATTGCTATGATAGTATCAAGGGACCAGTCAAGTTCACAAGTCAGTAGTAAACTATTTTATTTAGAATTAAGCTTCTGAACCATGGAGAAAGCTGACAGAAATAATGCGCAGTAGGTGCAAAGTTCTTCAAAACAGTTAACCACATGGTTTATACAGTCGGCCCTTCTTATACACGGATTTTTTATACATGGATTCCAGCATACACGGTTTGAAAATGTTCCAAAAAGTATAAATTTACCTTGATATTCCATTTTTTATAAGGGACATCATTTTGCTATGTCATTGTATTTAATGGGACTTGAGCATACACGGTTTTTGTTATACACGGGGGATCTTGGAACCAAACCACAGCCTATAACAAGGGTCCACTGTATTATATTATATTATATTTATTATATTATAAGTTCTTACTAGAGTTCCAAGTATGATATCATAATTATTCATAGTTCTGGAAAAACCTGTCAACCACTTTCATCACTGGTTTGGACAGAACTTGGTGCTGGCTGTGAGATTCAGTGTCACCAAATGCATCTGAGGAAGTACTGTAGTCTTAAGTCTATGAAAGCTCATGCTGTCAATTTCTTTCTTTCAGTTAGGAGATTATCGCACTGCGTTCTGAGAACGTTCCATATCATCACGTGATGAAAACGTTCCTGGAACGGATATTACCGCATTAGAAATCAAAACGGGATCAGAACGGGATCAGAACGGCAGTTTACCGCACTGCGATTCCTTTTTCTTGAAACCGTTCTCAGAACGGTTTGCTGTATTAAGTTTTGTGGGCTGTCTTCTGATGACGTCGCCACTCAGTGGTTGGACGGCTCGGGAGAGGCGCTGCCCCCAGGAAAGAGGGAAAAGGGAGGCTTGGGCCATGGAGCTCGCCTCTCCTGAGTCCCTCGGCTTACTGAAATCCCTCACCTCCCTTCCCCATAGGAATCAATCCAAAAACGGAGTTTTAAAAGAGCAGTGAGCCCTATGGGTCTTCATCTGGGGGGAGCAGAGGATGCTTGGCTATGGGGTTGTCCTGCCATCTCTCTCTCTCCCCTCTTTCCCCATAGGAAAGAATCCAAAAACGGAGTTTAAAATCTCTCTCAGATGCAGACCCAAAGGGCTCTCCTCTGCTCCTTTTAAACTCAGTTTTTGGATTGATTTCTATGGGGAAGGGAGGTGGGGGATTTCAGTAAGCCTAGGGACTCTGGCCGGGAAAGTGCTTCTCAGCCTCACTGCGAAGTCTTCCCTCCGAAGATTCTCTTGGGAGGGAAAGAAGGCAAGCCCCTATAAAACGTTGGGGCTTCATATGCTGGCATATGTTTGAAGAAAATAGGATAAAACCTATGTAACTTGATGGGCCAAGGGCAGAGTCCCCTCCTTGGCAGCCTGGGCTTTAAGGGAGCTCCACGGAGGTCCCTTCAAGCGGAGGGAAAGGGAGGGGACTGGGCCAAGGGCAGAGCCCCAGCAGCCAA
>NC_056522.1:57693514-57778514 GCF_019175285.1 Sceloporus undulatus
AGCAGCTCTTTAAACCGGTTAGAAAAGAAGAGTCCTCTGCTGTCATCCCATTTCCCCTTTTTGGCAGCTTGACACCCTTTTGCTCCTGTGTGTGTGCATGTAATGTGTGCCTTCAGGTTGTGAGCTTCCCTCCCCGCTTTAACTCTTGTCTGGCTCTTTGCTATGGAATTCTGGGAGTTTTTTGCTTGCTTTTCTGTGGTGCTCCAAACAGAGGAGCTTTTGTGGGTTCCCTCCTGGAGGGAAGGAGGAGAAGGTCCTGGGCATCCCTGCCATCCCTGCCTCCTGCAGGCTGCAAGCACAGGAGCCCCGCTGGACATGACACCAGAGGCCCCCCGCAGAAGCAGCCAGACCCTCTCCCTCTTGCTCTCTGCCCTGGTCCCCTCTTCCTTGAGGGAAGGAGGAGCTCCATGGAGGTCCCTTCAAGCCGAAGGAAAGCAAGTTGCCAGGGAGGGGACTGGGCCAAGGGCAGAGCCCCGGCAGCCCTTGCAGCTCTTTAAACCGGTTAGAAAAGAAGAGTCCTCTGCTGTCATCCCATTTCCCCTTTTTGGCAGCTTGACACCCTTTTGCTCCTGTGTGTGTGCATGTAATGTGTGCCTTCAGGTTGTGAGATTCCCTCCCCGCTTTAACTCTTGTCTGGCTCTTTGCTATGGAATTCTGGGAGTTTTTTGCTTGCTTTTCTGTGGTGCTCCAAACAGAGGAGCTTTTGTGGGTTCCCTCCTGGAGAGAAGGAGGAGAAGGTCCTGGGCATCCCTGCCTCCTGCATTGTGACAGCACAGGAGCCCCACTGGACATGACACTAGAGACCCCCGGAGAAGCAGCCAGACCCTCTCCCTCTTGCTCTCTGCTCTGGTCTCTTCTTTCCCTCTCTTTCCCTGCTTTCCTCTTCTCTTCCTTGTCCCACCTTTCCTCCCTTTTTCCTCCCTTCCCTCCCTCCTTCTTTCCCCCCTCACACACACACACCTTCCCTCACTGCAGTCGCTCGCCTGCCTGCCTCCCTCCCTGCCTGTCATTCTTTCAGCCAATCAGAAGACGGAGGAATGAGGGAACGGATTTGAGAACGGATAAGAATACCGCACACACTTCTCTTGGAACGTTTTCATCACGTTTCAGCTCTCTGGGAACACATTCAGAACACATTCAAATCCGTTCCCTCCTGGAACACATTTGGAACACATTTAAGCGTTCTGAGAACCCGATTGGAACACATACGTGCGGTATACTCAAATGCGTTCCGTTCTCATCACGTGATCAGAACGTTCTCAGAACCCAGTGCGATAATTTCCTGTGTCTTAAAGGTGCTACAAGATCTCTCTATGTATTGTCCTAAAAAGTAATTTTCCTAGCTCTGGTCTAGGATGGATTGATTATGTCACAGTAAGTGTAATATTGGGTCCTCCTTTCAGCTATTTGCCACCATCAAAATTAAGTAATCAGCAGTGAATTCATGTTGTATGTTTTCCACTTTAGTTAACATACGAAACATTTATCAAACTTACTGCCTGCCTGCATTTAAATCTGTGTGTTTCTCTCCAACTCAAAGGTCCCTGGTTGCCTATTTCACCCTAACTTACAACACACCATTGTAAAACTTACCTTGGGATCTTCTTTTCTTAGCCAATCCCCCACCCATATGCAAATGCATGTTATATGGTAATCATTTAACACTTGCAATCACTATGCATTCTCTGGAATAACTTTTCATATAAACCCATTTTCAAAAGTTAAGATGAAGAACAGGGAAAGGATTCACCAAGTTTCTCCTGAAAATGGATTATTCAGGAAAGAAGATATATACATATCTGACAACTCACCCACACAGCCTCGCTCATCCTGCAGATACTGATAACCTTGATAACAAAGGCAGCGAAAAAAGCCAGGTGAATTTTCACAGAAACCATGATTGCCACACACTGTACTATTGAAGCATTCATCGATATCTGGGGGGGAAAGGAGACCCATTAGTGTCAGAAAGACATGATACAACTGCAAATTTAATAATTTAGTGAAAGCATCCATTTTTTTTGAAAGTCTTTAAAAAGGTTCCTCTGTGCATTTAAGCACACACCATAGAAAAACAAGCACATTCCAAACTCCCTTGTAATAAATGTTTTTCTATCAGGGATGGAGGATGTTGGGACTTCCAGATATTGTTTTACTACATCTCCCATCATCCTTCACCACTAGCAATGCTCAGTTGAGTTGATGGTGGCTGCAATCCAACAACATCTGGAAGGCCATACATTCCCCATCCTTATGTTAAATGGCCAACTGTAGTGGTCTAAGCGGCAGGTTCTACAGTTAAAATATTGTGATGCATACCTCAATCAATTATTATTCAGAAATACTATTCCATAGTTTTGGAGTCACTTTAACCTCTTTGTAATTTTGTTTAATGCTTCTAAAAATACTTTTTAGTTGAAAAAAAATTATTATGTGAAATGAAAAAAGGAGCCAAGAAACAGCATAGAGTATTACATTAAACAAAGAAACATGTTCAGAAATTCCAATACAATGTGTGGATAAGTGAAATAATTGCACAATTACTTAATATAAGCTCTGTATTACCAATGAGACTTGACCAATGCATGAGCTTTGAGTCAGATTAATACTCTCGAAGCCTTTAAAAAGGCAGTTAAGACAGATCTTTTCCGGAAGGCCTTCCCTGATTGATTTCAACAAGTACAGTGATTAGATACCCCTCTGTCTGTTTAGAGCCACTACTACTACCTGCCTGTTTTATGATTTTAATTTAGATTGGAATTTTAACCTAAAGCGTTTTAGACTGATTAATTCGTTGGTTTTGTAGGGAATGGGTTTTGTGATTTTATGACTTTGTACTTGTAATAGATAGTTGTTTTTTGTTTGGAACCCGCCTCAATCCAAAAGGGAGAGACAGGCTATACATTATTATTATTATTATTATTATTATTATTATTATTATTATTATCAAGAAAAATTAATCCTGCTGGCACAAAAAAGCAGAACAGATCCAATGAGCCAATGGGAGTTACCTACATTTTTGATTCAACAATAGATCCAATGGATGCAGGTCAATTTGTGTAAGCTATGGGTTATTTAAAGCAAGATTAGCTTTTTGTATACAAAAATGAATTCTGTTACCATACTCTGATAATTTATGAACCAAGGTACAGGAATTTCTGTTGGCCCATATGTTATAATTTATGGATTACAGTATTTAAACAAGATTAGGTTTGTGTGCTGTCACACTCTCAAAAGTTATGGATCAAGGTACAGAAATTTTCAGAAGAATTTCTATACATTGTCTTGTACATGAAATTAAAGGGTCACAAAACTATGGCTTTACTGCTTCCATAGAAACCAGTCTTTTCTTTTGCCTTGTCTTGTTCTTCAGATCTGTCTTTGTTTATTCTTCCCTATTGATATCCTAATTTTAATACTGTTGACAAGGAGGTGGCACTGACGTGGTTGTGGACACTAAAAGAGAGGACAGAATGACCTCATTCTTTTCTGAGAAAACTCAAAGGATTACATTGTGCAGATGCTCATCTGAGCAAATTATTGTCCTGTCTTGATGGCAAAATGTTCTCTTCCATCAACACTGCAGATTAAGAAATTTTATGAGGGATTTTGAGGAGGAGACTCAGTTAAAATGGTTGTTGAGTATAACAGCTAGGATGGGTTACTCCTCTTACATTCATCTCTCATTTTGTTCTAAACTTCAATGTGGATACCTTTTACATATATAATGAACTATAGATTCACAGAGGTTATAGCATTTGCATTTTATTTTTTAAAGCTTTATCATTTTAGATTTAAATGTCACAGATTTATAAGTGAGGTTACATTTGCTGCAGCTGTTCTGCTTAGTATGAAGGACAGTGGTGATGTAAATCCTCACTTATCTTGTTCTCATATTTTTATTCCTCACTTGGTGAGGCCAAAAGAAGATTTTATTTTCATATCTGTAACCATATTTGCAGTGAGAACTTTGAGCAAATTGTGAAAAAAAAAATTAAAACAAATATTACACTTGCTACTCCCTTGTTACATAGATTTTTAAAAAGTATAACCAGTGAATGGATTGTATATCTCTTTGGTAATAATCCTGTCCTTCCTAAGGATGTGTGCTGTGTATGCTGGTGCTCTGCTTACTAAAATGGTCTGAGACTTGTTCTCTACTGAGACTTCTTGTGCTAATTTCAAAGAAATTGTCCAAAACTCTCTTTCATTTCACTCTTTCATACAAGGTGAAATATCTGTTTGTGATGGTCAGTTTTTTTGGGGAAAGAAGAATTCATTGTCTTTTCATACATGTGTTGAAACTGAAAATTTTATGGTTGAGACTTTTTGTGTATTGCATAGGTTTTTCTCCCCAGATATGTATTTCATACCTTTATAATCTGTGTTCCTCAATTCAGATTTGTTTTGTTATGTTTCAGCAAAACAAGCATTTTTAGTCATTCATCACATGTTATTGTAATATACCACAACAGAATATAGGCTGTAACTTGAAACACACTTATCTGGGAGTAATTCCCACTAAAATAAGCATAGATATGCAAAGGTTGTGCCCCAAATTCCTACTCTTGTCATTTAACCCATCTTACCTTCGCAAGACAGGCCATCTCTAGAAATTGTAAACCCCTGCTCACAAATGCAATGGAAAGAGCCTTCTGTATTTAAACACTCCCCATGAGGTAAACAGAGATTGGATCCTGCACATTCGTTGATATCTATGAGTAGAGAAAGAGAGATCAAAGATGCATTTAAACTACATGTGTGCACACACATGACTAGTAGTGTCTAAAGACTGGCAGTGTAATTTACAGACCATACTAGTGAATAAAAATCAGTAGGTCTACTTCAGATGTTAAGCAGAAAATACAGATACTGAGGATAGAAATTTTACAAACATGTTTATTTGACTGTACTGAATGGAATGCTAGTGAAAAATTATAAGATGCAATATTATTCCCTTAATGGGTTGTATGTACGAGCCAGTGATGAAGGAGAGGATAAAAAGAAGAAAAGAAGAAAAAGGGGTAAGGAGGAATAAAAGGAGAGCCAGTGTGGTGTAGTGGTTTGAACGTTGGACTAAGACTCTAGAGACCAGGGTTCTAATTCCAGCTCAGCCATGGAAACCCACTGGGCAACCTTGGGCAAGTCACACTCTCTCATCCTCAGAGGATGGCAATGGCAAACCCCTTCTGAAGAAACCAGTCAAGAAAACCCCATGATAGGGTCACCTTAGGGTCACCATAAGTCAGAAACGACTTGAAGGCACAGAACAACATGCTAGTGGCTGTGTGGATACTGTTAAAAAAACAGCACATTAGATTGAAGCAATACTCATAAAGAGCTCTGAAGGTCCGTGGGCAATAGCTTGTTCAGAAGAAATAAAAGTACACTGACATTTTTGCAAGGATGCAAGTGGTATTCTTCACAATCATAGATATTTTATATTTCTGGAATGAAACTGCTGAATATGACTCTGAATGCCAGGGAGATGTCTGTTGTGTGCCTTCAAGTCATTTCTGACTTATGGCAACCCTAAGGTGACCCTATCATGGGGTTTTCTTGGCAGAATTTGTTCTGAGGGTGTTTACCTTTGTGTTCTTCTGAGGCTGAGAGAGTGTGACTTGCCCAGTAGGTTTCCATAGCTGAAAGGGGATTCAAACCCTAGTTTCTCAATTTCTTAGTCCAATAGTTTAACCACTTTACCATGCTGTCTCCTACTTTTCCTGCTACAATATTGAAATAACAGGGGGGGAAAACGTGTATTTGGAGTTTTTCCTAAAATGCAGTAATTAAAGAGAAATAAAAGTATGTTTTTTATTTTTCTTATCAAAACATTCCTATAGTCAGGCCATACCTTGACAACCCCTGGAAGTTGTTAGCTGGAAGCCATCTGGACAAGTGCACTCATAAGAACCTTTGGTATTAATGCAATTCCCTCCACGACAAACATCACTGTCTTCTTGGCATTCATTAATATCTGAAATGAACCCAGGACCAAAACAGGAAAGATTAAAGAGATCTTTTCTCAAAGACTTTCTAAAATATATTTTCTAAAAGACTAAAGAGATCTAAATGACGAAAGATCTTTTAGAAAAGATTAAATTAACAATACAAGTTGAGCATCCTTTACCCTGAAATGCTTGGAACCAGAAGTGTTTTGGATTTTAGAATATTTTCATACACATGAGATATTCTGAGGAAATGACCAAATCTAAATATAAAATTCATTTATGTTTTGCATGCACCTTATACACATAGCTGAAGGTAATTTTATATGTAATATTTTTGCATGAAACAAAGTTTGTTCATATTGAATAATCAGAAAGTGATGTCACTTTCAATCACCCATCAGAACAATTTTGGATTTTGGAGGTTTTGGAATTCCAGATAAGGGATACTCAGCCTGTAATTGGTCTAAAACGTCCTCTCTAGTAAGAATCAGAGATACAGAATAGAGTCAGGCAAGAGATAATATTTCCTTGGCTACTACAAAATGTGTGGGTTATTAATATGAAGTATCTACCATTGGTAGAGGCTAGGAATGTACTAAATCTTATAAATTGGGGGTAGAAATCAGAAACATAGCCATGCTAGTCTGGAATATCAATAGCAAAGGGATCTTGTAGGACCTTTGTGGCTGAGCAAAAGAAGTTGCAGCGTAAGCTTTTGTAGACTTGATCTATTACCTCAAATGCATGGACTGCATCTGCAGAAGTAGAATAAAGACTTTATCACAGGTGCCTGCTGTCCTGCCACAATCATGCTAGTTTAATAACAGAAGCATACCGGTTTTGCATCAATCTTTATTACATGTTCTCCACATTAACACTTTAGCCCTGCTTTGGTAATCCATGGCCATGCAATCTGATTTCTGCACTGCCACCATAATGCCACCTTCTGACCCGTGTGCCATGTCTTGTGGATGAATGCTCTTCCTTTGATTTTTTTAAAAAAAGTTTTTGTTTTCTTTGACATAATTCCACAATTTCCTGCCAAAATAGAAATGAGTCTCTCTCCTTGTAAGGAGAATACTGTCATTTCTTCTTGGGGGGGGGGGGAGAGAGAACCGGCTGCGTCCTTCTGTTCCTACCAAAAAAGAAATGAGTCTCTCTCCTCATAAGGAGAATACTATTATTTCATCTCTGGCAAAAGAGAAGGGAGAAGCTGGCTGAACCCCTCTGCACTCACCCAAAAAGAAGTTAGAGTAGCTGTTTGCAAAAAAAGACTGTAATTTCTTCTTTGCTGGGGTGGGGGATAGTGAAAAAATAATTAAAGAAGTAAAAAAAAATCTAGCCTGCTCTGGAATAGTGAGGGAGGAGGAAGGAGGGGGAGAGCAGGAGACATTGACACCATATGGACTGCCCAACACAAGAACTACTACACAAGTAACTTGTTGTACCTGAGGACTAGTGTTACAGCTGTGCATTTGGAAGTTTATTGATGGGTTTTCTGGTCAATTACAAGGTGCACTCTAACAATGCTTTGCAGGCAAAGTGACAAGACGGAGATGGCATGCAATAAGTATAGCCTAAGGTGCTATTTTTCAACTTCAATAGCAGTTTAAAAGCTGCATGTGATAAAAGTCTCAAGTCTACAAATGTTTATATACAATGTCTTTTGCTCAATTAGTCTCAAAGGTGCTACAAGATCCCTTTGCATATAAATTGGACAATGTAATAGTAAAATCTGTCTTATAGATGGGAATAGAATATATCTTGGGAAAGGAAAGAAAGTTAATGTATATACAGTATACAGTATATACAGTTACTATCATGTATAAATCTAGAAATGTTAGTAATCCCCCCCCCCAAAAAAAAACTGAGTCGACTTATCCATGGGTCAATGTAAATACTGTACTCTCACTCTTAAACAAAAAAAGCACCCATCCCCTGATGAAAGGCAAGAGTATAATCTCTCCTGGAATCACTGGCCCCCTTCTACTCTCTCATCCATCCAGCTTTTAGGTTGAACACAAACAGTTATGCCTCCTGGAATTTCTAAGTTCTTTGGTATTACATGTATTTTCCTTTCCTTTATCGTTTATGCTGGTGAGCATGTAATACATACCCAGTGGAAATTATCTGAAATTATTGCATTTTGGAATAAGGGGTTGGTTATTACTAAAAATGTAATATGGGTGGAGGTCCCTTGTGATCTTGCTGATTTGTTATTGGATTATTTAAAATAATAAGGAATGAAAAGAGTGCTACATATCTATTTTGTCTGCTAAACAGTACAGCATTATATATAAAAAAAATCTTAGCATAAAAGTATAGCAATATAAAAATTTGAGGTGTTAATTATAGTATGCTGGCAAATAAAATGCTTGACATTTATCCACAAGTTGAAATTCTGGAAAATGAGGCACATTTTCAATTAACACATTTATTTGGTATTTGGAATAAAAGTATTAGTCCTGAACTGATGAACTGGGCCAATAATTTTTCACAAACTATTGCACAATAAATTACTTTTTATTATTTATTTTAGAATGTATTGTCTGAACATTTTTTCATGTTGATAATTAGAAACACACACATGTACCTCAGATATGTCCAACAGAATTAGGAAATGTATCATTAGCAGAGTGTAAAACTGAGTTTGAACAGCATTTGATCAAATTCTTCTTGGAAAATGTTAATGGTAGAAATCACACTTTTACCTTCACAGTGGTCTCTTGTAGTTGACAATTGGTAGCCTTGGGGACAAATGCATCTATAAGAACCTGCTATGTTTCTGCACTGGCCATTTATGCAAAGTTGCTGCTCTTGGCATTCATCGACATCTGCAAATGAATAGTATATGTTTACCCTCTCCTTGTCTATTAACATACCATACCACCTTGAGTGCATCTAATCTTGCTTGATTTTGGAAGTTAATCAATTACTTCCCCAAGCGTATCTATGCTCATCATAAAATGGCTAAATTTCACTAGTTTGCACGCTGCTTCTTCTTCTTCTTCTTTTATTTATCTCTGAGGGCTTTTCAGACACTTCTAAGGGCGAGGTTTTGTTGTTGTTGTTGTTTGTGTTTTGGAAAAGCTACATGAAAGGATTTTTCCTTGGAAAGTGACCTTGGGCATTTTTTCTAAAAACTTCACCACACCAAGAAGCAGAAGAGCACAGCTATGGACATGTGTTGAAGCATATATATCCGCACCACAGCACATTTGCTTTTTTTGAAGGGGTAGGAGATGAAAGCTGCTAAGAAGAAAGTCAACCCATTTGAAATGTGGAAAGAAACTGTCATATCATGAGAAGACATGATTCCTTAGAAAAGACAACAATGCTTGGAAAGGTCACACTGCAGATGCATAGACTCAGTCAAGGAAACCATGGCCTTGAGACTACAAAACTTCCAGGGCTGTTGATGACAGATTGCCATGTGGAGTTGCACCTATATTGCAGAATTAATGCAGCTTGACATCGCTTTAACAGCTATGCCTCAATGATATGGAATTCTGGGATTTGTAGTTTTGTGAAATATTTAGCCTTCTCTATCACAGAGCTCTGGAGCCACAGCAAACTACAAGTCCCAGGACACCATAGGATGGAGCCATGACAGTCAAAATGCTGGCATGCTGCATTAGTTCTGTAGTGTGGCAACAGCTTGGGTGAGGAATAACAGGCTGCAAATACCCACAATTCATAGATAATCCTTTCCCTCCTGGCAAACATTACACATATTATTTAAAGAATAATGGTCTCATGCATACTCCCACCTTCACATTGAGCTCCTGCTGAGGAAAGCTGATAACCTTGGCTACAAAGACATCTGAAGGATCCCTCAAGATTTTCACACTGGCCATTTGTGCACAGACTGCTATACTGGCATTCATTTATATCTGTGAATACAGAGAATGTATTTAAACCACTGCTTGTTCCTTTCTGAAGTATCTCCCAACAAAGCTTTATTAACTCTCTTTTGGGAGCCTTTCCATTGACCCATTTATTTATTAAGCTATACTGATGTTCCATCTTTCCCCCAAAACAGGACCCAAAGTAGTTTACAAGTTAATTTAAAAGCAGAATCCAGTTAAAAGAAGGTATAATACAATGTTTAAAAACAATTAAATAAACATTATCAAAAACATTAATATGTAACAATGTTAAAAAAAATAGTTAAAGCATAATAATGAATAATGAAAAGACTTTATGCAAAGATGAGTTAACAATAAACAGTCTGGGTAAACAAACAAAGAAGAAGAAGAAGAAGAAGAAGAAGAAGAAGAAGAAGGCGGCAGAAATAAGGCCACTATAGTCTCATAAGGGAGAAAATTCCACAGCATAGTCTGTTTCCTGTGTCCTCACTAAATGTGTCTGTGAAGCTGGTAGAACTAAGAGAAAGACTTCCTCTGAAGATTTAAAAACTTGGGCAGGCTCATATTGGGAAATTCAGCATCTTCAACCTCTAGTGCTTCACTAGAGCTCTGATAGGTTGAAGATGCTGAATATATTTCTCCCATACTCTGAATCCTAGAATTCTATAAAATGGAACCTGGCCCTTTAAAACAGAATCATACCACTTTATATAGTGTGAAGGGATTCATAGTCTTTTATATAGTTTGGATCCAAATCTTTTAGTGTTCATTGTCTTATTTGTGCATCCCCACATCTGATTCTACTAGAAATGTTATGCTGGAAATGGGTCTGAAGGGGGGAAAAGCAGACCATTTGTGCCTGTGGGGTAGTGGCATGCACATCAGCCATAGGAATTTTAGAGGAAAGGCCAGTGGCAAAGACATAAAGTTGCACTTGATATAAAATTTCCACTGTGCAAAGCAAGATCTTTTATGGTTTTGCACTTGTGCAAAACTTTCGAAGGTTTTACAATCAGCAGTCCAGACATTTCAGTTATTATCTACAAAAACAAAGCTAGTAGAGGAGTCAGCTTTTATAAAGCAGGAATGTAAGTTGATAGGTGGGAGGGTGAACAGATAATGGAAATATGCCTGCTTAAAGTCATAGGAAATGCTGAGTAAGCCTTCCTGGATTTGCCAGCAGGAGCAGCACAATGAAAGACTTTATAAAGACATACCTATCTGCTTTGCCTGTCATTTTAAAATGTCCCTTCTCCTTTGAACATTGAAAGCAGACTCCTTAGGGTAACATGCCAAGAGTACAGAGCCAATATAAGCAAAATAAAATAAAATATGAAAAAATTCTAGCCCAGACACCAAAAAGCCAAACACTAGGATTCCAGACAACACAGGAAAATATCATTTCTTTTAGTTGGATTTCCCCCTCCAAGAAAAATTAACATCTTCAGAAAAATACTGCTTACCTTAAACTATTCAGTTATATACATTTTACAAAAACAATGTATACAGTATAATAGTTGAAGCCATTAAATTAGATTTTTTCCCCTCCCGCTTACAAGACAATAAACTACATTTTAACAACTATCTTATGTTGTCTTATGTAAGCAGACCAGTACAGCAGGGCCAAGCCCTGGGAATATAGTATTGTTTTTTTCCTCTGATGTATAATCCTAGGATTGAGCTATGTAAAGCCTGAAGGGAAATATGAGGTGCAGACAGGAATAGAAGGCTTTCATATGCTTCTTTCATAGTAGAAGAAATTATACACTGATTTCAGTTTAGCATTCTGATGTCAAAACTCTATGTTTTGTTTTTGTTTTTCACTAATGCCAAAAGCAGTCACCCCATGTCTATTCCTCCTTAACACAGTGAAGTATAGCAAAACAAATGAGTAACTTGATGAATGTAAAGTAGAACGGAGGCAGACAAATGTAGAACCCACTATGTCATGTCACATATTTTGCTGGGCTATGGCATCTTGTCGTGTTTGGCGGAGAGCCACACGTGTTTGGAGCCACACATACCTGTAAAATCTAGTCCCAAACTGAGGAGCAGTCACAATGTTCTTGCATGGTCCCTGTGGTTTCTTCCCAATCTATTATTCCTTGCTGCCTAGGGAATTCTAGTAGCTGTAGTACAACACATGTGCTTGTGCGCGCGCGCACACACACACAGCTACCTTTTCTAGATAGGTCACACTTTTCTATTACTGTATATATCAGACACCTAGTGTGTGTGTCACACATCAAGCAGGATATAATTGGATTATTCATTAAATAAAAATCAGTGGGATTTAAATCACAACTAACTTTTCACACTGACTTCAGTGGTACCTAGTCCATCCATTTCCTTCATCATTTCAATCACATCTTGAGGTCTTCAGGGAAGAAAATGTAAATGTAACAATAATTGGAACATAAAATATTTACAATAAAACATTTACCATGACATTGTCCATTCCAGCCTCTGAATCCATCTCTGCATGGGACACACTGGTAAGAACCCAGAGTATTAACACATTCTGCATCAGGACAAGTATGTGGAATTGAGCATTCATCAATATCTTTAAAAACAAAGTTAAGAAAAGATAAGCTTTCTGTAACTAAAAAGAAATAAATTAATCTTAATCAAAGACAGGAAAAACTAGTTACCAAAACTGAATTAACTGTAATTAATTCCTTCTTGCAATAAAGAAGGAACAACTAATTTTTTTGTTGTTAACAGCTCATGTATTGAGCTGTTCTCGACTCATGGCGACCTTGTTGATGAGACATCTGCAAGAGTACCTATCCCCAACTGCTCTTAGTTCCTGCAAAGTCATACCTGTCACTTCTTCAGTAGAGTCCATGCGTCCTTCCTCTCTTCCTACTTCCCTCCACCTTTCCCAGCAAGGGAGAAGGCACATTTCTGTGAAAAAAAATAATGCTGGGAAAGGTGGAGGGAGAAGAGTGCTGAGATCCTGTGGACAGCTGAAAAGACAAACAAATGTCTGAAGTATGACAGCCTCAGTTTTGTCATCTTGGCTCCCAAGGGGATTTCTGGCTTGATCTGCTCTCGGATCCATTTGTCTTTTCAGCTGCCCACAGGATACACAGAACTCTTCTCCAGCATCACGTCTCCAATGAATTGATTATCTTCCTATTTCCTTTCTTAACTATCCAGCTCTCACATCAATACATGGTAATAGGGAATGCAATGGCTTGTATGATTCTAATGTTTGTGCTCAGTTGTGTATCTTTGCATTTTAGGATGTTTTCTAGTTCTTTCATAGCTGCTCTCCCCATTCTTAATCTTCTTCTGATTTCCTGGCTGCAAACCACATTCCTATGTTTGATCCAAGGTATGATAACTCTTTACTATTTCTATTTCTTAATTGTCTAGGTTGAATTTAACTAAATTCTCCATAGTCATTATTTTTGTTTTCTTTATGATCAACAGTTCAACAGTTGAACAGTTATGCAGTTATGTTTATCTAAATTATATTATGATTACAACTTAATGAGGGATTTAATTCCTTTTGCAATGCAGCGATGTGAAAATATCTCTGCCTCAATTTTGCTCTGTCTCTACAAGTCCAACCTGCATTTTTACTTAACCTTGTTTCATACTGAGTCACAAGAAAAAAAAAATCTTCCTGCATTAACATTCATCTGCATTTTAATCTCTATTTTCTTACTATGTGAATTTATTTACTCAATCTTTGCATTTTTTTCTCATTGACTAAAGCACTGTGTGTATATTTTTCAACTGTGTTATTTTTTAGCTGTTTGCATTTCAAAATGTATTTATTTTTATGTGTACACTTTATCTCTCTGAAGTGTCCCATAAGAATTTTCAAGTTGCATATCCTCTCACATGGAGTTTCAAGTGGACTGAAATGATTATGTTTGTTGAGATTGTCAAAAATTTTCCCATCACTTTTGTAGCATAAGAGAGTTTCTACTCATTTTTATTATTTAGGTGTGTCTTGTACCATTTTAGTAATTTAAAATAAATATTTTAAAATATTTAATATGTGTGTATGTGCTATTAAGTTACCTAATGACTTAGGGGGTGTACAGATGAGAAGAAAGGGGCGGCCATTAGTGCCCTGGAGTGGCACGGCGATGTGTCTTGTGCGTCCCACCATCTGGACACGGCACACAAGGCATATCATCAGCATATGCAGCATGTGAACACGCACGTGCCAAAATGGTGCTGGGAGAGCACGGAGCATGGGGACACTCCGCTCTCTCAAGTCCTAATTTTGGCCCCAGGCTGCTGCAAAATGGCAGTCTGTACTGGGCCTTAGTTAAGAACAAATAGAAAATAAATGGAAAGAAAAGGCCAATATCATAATAGCATTTAGGATATACAAGGAAAGTTTTGTATTGTCACATAGTATACAGAGTAATGTAAGTCAGTAAATTAATAAATGTCTAATTTATTTAAACTGAAGTTTAGATATATTTTTGATTTATATTTACAGATTATCCTGATCATGTAACTGAAGGCCTTGATTACAAGTATATAGAAGTATGGCCCACTGGGCAAACAAATTTACAGCTGAAATTAAAATATAAACACTTAAAATTATCTTGAGCCAATCCATTTAAAATTTAGTATAGAAACAAAGGAGAATATTGAAATTTTATCTTTTAAGAGATCCTTAAAATTTAAGATTTAACAAACCTAGTAAAATACAGATTTGCTTTAAGTGATGTCTTATTGAGGATGGAGGAAGTTTGTTTTCTGTTACTCCAGGATACGGAGCAATGGATTCAAGTTACAGGAAAAAAAGATTCCATCCAAACATTAGGAAGAATTTCTTGATGGTAATTGCTATTTGACAGTGGAATATACTCTCTCATCATGTGGTGGAGATGTCTTCTTTGGAGGATTTTAAACAGAGGCTGGATGGCCATCTATTAGGTGTGCGTTGATTGTATATTCCAGAATGGCAGGGGGTTGGACTGGATGGTCCTTGTGGTCTCTTCCAACTATGATTCTATGTTTTAATAAACTAATTAAGTTACCTGGGAAAATTAAACAAATTTGATTATAAATTCTTACAAATCTATTCTTATGAATGCAAGCTTCCCCTTGTTTTGGTTTTCACTGTGTATCTGCAATAACAAAGTGAGTTTCTTGTGGCAAACAATGTACAGAAAATACATAAAAATTCTTATTATTCCATTACTGTTAAGTTGCTGTATCAAAACAGGTGACTATCTCTATCTGCTTTGCTAGTGCACACCTGAGCAGAAATGAAGAACAATTCACAAGTTCAGTTAGTCCTTATTATCTCTATCCAGCTTTCTATAGAAAGTATAATAATAATAATATAGTTTATTTGTAACCCGCTTTTCCAAAATTTTGATCAAAGCAGCGAACAATTATATATAAAAACATTCCAATAAAATCATTTAAAAACAGCATTAAAAACAACACAGTGATACTAACAACAAAAGGGCCAGATAGAAGGGGAAGTCGATATATACATTCCTGGGTCATCAATGAAGAGGGGTAAGGGAAAAAATGATTTTTCACGGTAGGAAGGCTTGGGAAAAGAAACACGTCTTCAGGTTCTTTTTAAAAAGAGCTAAAGATGTGGAGGAGCGGAGCTCATCTGGGAGACTATTCCAAGATTTGGGGTCCACGATAGAGAATGTCCTCTGTGAGGTCCTCACATAGCGTGTCGCTGGGACCTCCAACAATTTCATCCCTGTTGACCTGAGTGTGCGGGGCGGATAATATGGGGAGAGGCGGTCCTCCAAGTATCCTGGGCCCAATCCATTTAGGGCTTTATAGGTCATTACCAACACCTTGTATTGAGCCCGGAAGCGAATAGGTAGCCAATGAAGATCTTTCAAGATGGGTGTTATATGGTCAGACCTGGAACAACCAGCGACCAATCTCGCTGCCATATTCTGCACTAACTGTAGCTTCCGGGTTTGGTACAAGGGTTGCCCCATGTAGAGCACATTGCAGAAATCCAATCGAGAGGTTACCAGAGCATGTACTACAGTTTCAAGGTCCTTCCGGTCCAGGTAGGGACGCAGCTGGGGTATCAGCCGAAGTCATAAAATGACTTGACTAAGGGGCTGATTACACACTACATTTAATCTGCGCATCGTCTTCAATCCTACCTAAAGAATAGAGTTTATAATAGCACATCTAAGATGTGCAGAAAAATCTGGAGTCAAATTAAGACGGTAGTGTATGCTAGGCTCCTAAAAACAGCTAGGCTGATAAAAACATGTAAGCTTATAATGGGGCTCATGCCTGCCATGCGACGCTGTGTAGTGCTGTGTGGCATGTGGGCCCCATTACGTCTTCAGGGGCGTGTAGAGCTTATTTCCAGCGCAGCTTCCAGCATATTCTGGAAGCCGCATATGATGCGCCCGCGTATGATGCGGGTGCACTGTAATACATTCTGCATCCTGCAATTAATGCTTCAGACTGCATTTATCCAGTATTACATATGGTGGAGAATGAGAATTGGAAACAGTGATGAAATTATTCCGGCTGCAGCATGGGTTGTCAAGGGAGAAGAATACACTCAGGAGGAAAATATGGGTGATCACGTCACCTGTTCTTGCACAGAGGACAGTTTGCCACCCATAAGATATAACTCAAGAGTCGAGTTATGGACTAAAGATTGCACAATTCTCCTTAAGTACCTCATAGGTAAGGGATAGAATTAAGTGCATCATACACACACATTGTTCTTTTCTGGTTAAGTCAATTTCTTTTATAAGGTGCATTCTGTCTAATTCAATTTATTTGTGCCTCTGTTTCTTCCTCTCATTAAAAAAATCAACTGTAACAATTATAGGTAATTGTCACAATTGTACCACTTACTGGCAGAACATGTTATCCAACATCTTGAGGGCCATAAATTCCAAATACTGAACCCATTAGTTTATGAATGTCACAAATGCCAGTTCAGCACACATGATATAGATCCCTGTCTATAAATGGCATGGATAAGTAAAAGCTGCTGAAGTCATGTTAATTTCAGGCACATCAGTAATTCTTGCAGCAAAACATAAACTACTTGGGCTTGCACTTCAGAGTCTTAATTAGGCTTCTGTTCGCTGAAGCATGTACAAAAGGTATTTAAGAATGCAGGCACCCCATTGATACTTAATGTGTGCTGCAGAGAAACCCCTATTTAACAATGTAAAACACTACACCTGTGTAAAGATTTTGAAAGACAATATAGCTCAATGAAAGAGTGGGGTACATTTCTTCTGAACCGGAAGAAATGTACCCCATCCTATTTCCTTGGATAAATCTTTCCAAAGAGATTTCAAATAAAATTGGCTGTGGAAGAATGGTGAAGCAATTCTCTTACTCGCCTTCACACTGGCCTCTCCTGTTCATTCGGAATCCACTGTCACAATATTCACATCTGTATGAGCCAATAGTATTTACACAGAAGCCTTCTCCACAGGTATGAGGTCTGGCACATTCATCAACATCTAGAAATCAACATTTATCAATATCAAATCAATACAAACTCTAAAGTCTGGAAATAAGGTAGTTTTACAAAATCAGTATTTATAGAAAATTAATTCTTTGGACCACTCCCCCATTCCTACTCATAAGGGCAAGCTACATGCCTAAACAGCATAAGATATTAGTTAGAGTATATAGCTCTTAGCCACAACATCGCTATACTGTACAAACAATCTTTAATGCTTTGATATCTGCAGAAATTGCCATGGCTGAATTCATGAGCCTCCTTGCTTACAATCTCCAACTGCCATTTTGCCACTCACCTTCCAACTGAGATTCAGAGTGTGTGCTGTCCTATTACTGTATTTGTAGAAATTATTCTGACATATGGATGGAAAATGTGCTATCATATTGTACCTAGTCTTAGATTAATATTACACTTGAAGAAAATTAAATCACATGAATAAATAATTTTAGTGATTGTGAAAAATGACACCCTTTCTGAAATAGTGGTCAATTGTGGTTAAATACTTGCACTATATAACAGCTTGCATTTTGTACTAATCCAATGCTTCTATAAACCAGTGTAAGTGGCTACTATTGGCATCAATCAACTTTAAAATCATAATCATAACTTTTAGCCCTAAGTTTTAAGAGTCTGCACAGTAGTTACCAACACAGTCTGTTCCTTGTTCATTGGCCATAAACCCTGCCTGGCAAATGCACAGGAAGCTTCCTTCTGTATTTTCACAACGCCCAAGGGAGCAGAGATGTGGAGTCTGAGTACATTCATTAATATCTGTTAAAGAAATAAAACTGTATGAAGACCAAAAAAGCAATACTCTGTCATAACCATCACTTTACTCCATCTGAGAATCAGAAGACACTAAAATGAAAGACAGACACTGTGAGCATGTATTTGTTTCCTTAGTGGTGAGCAGTAAGGATTCAGTATAAAATTTTGATTAAAAAAGCATACATATTGGCTTACAGTTTCAAGTATTGAGTTTCCTTGGAGAAGAAATCAATGATATTTCTAAGTAGTGGCCTTTTATAGGGAACCTATACATAGTTTTTTGTGAGTTTTTCGGGCTATGTGGCCATGAGAAAAATAGCTAGGAAGATAGTTAAATCTAGACTCCTGGATGTGTGTCTGCGCAAGGAGCGATCGGAATGGGCGTGGCGATCGAGGAAGGTGCGTGTGCGTACATCAGCAAGGCTTGAGACACATTGGGAGGTAGTTGAGGAGGTAGTGTACTCACACGGTTGCGAAACACAGTATATACACACCCAACTCCTTTCCAGGCAAGCATTCTCTGAAGATGCCAGCCACAGATGCTGGCAAAACGTCAAGAAGAAACTCTTCTAGAACATGGCCACATAGCCCGAAAAACCCTAAAAAAACCTACGGATGCTGGGCATGAAAGTCTTCAACTTCACATTGGCACCTATACATTTATGCATAGGGACATTGAACATTAAAGAAAATCTGATTCTGGTTCCTTTTGGAAATCAGGTTAAGTGACAGTGCTCCTTCATTTATTATTCACAGAGTTTTACTGTACCCAGTAAAGCTGAGCTTTTGTTTTGTTTCTTGCAAATGCCTTCATGCATTCTAACTACTGCACTGGTAGACAGAACAGATAGATTACTTGAAACCAGTTTGCCTCGGCTTTGTCTGAACCGGGCTGGATACTTTGGAGGCAGTTAGGAGTATCCTGGCCTTGCAGCTCCACTAGCCTCCTTCTATTACCTGGCCCTCCATTTCCACATCAGGGCAGCTGTCTGCATGGGTGTCCTGCTGAGCCACCTGGTACATGTGTCACCACTGTGAGTCACTAGTTCCTGTGTTCAGAAGAAGGTGCTCAGTGACTATCACATGGCCTGACATCTCATTCTGACTTCAGAATGAGTGACTGGCGACATGCACTGGCCAGATCAGTGGGAGCACCTATGCAGAAACTAGCCCCATTGTGGAAAGGAGGGCTCCTGATCTTCCCAGAAAATCTGAAATAAGAGGTGTTTTTAAAATTCATTTTAAGAATATTATACATCGTCCAAACTACCGGCACCAGAACTAGGAGTAGGGTCATGCGTTGTCCGAAAAGGATGCTGTTAGAATGAGGAAGAAATGGGTTAATGTATATTATTGTTTTAAGATTATATTTTAATCAGAATTGAGAGATAACAAGTAAATGAGTCACTCATATCTACTATAATCAGTTTTTTACAGATGCTTACACATCTTCGGGTATTTTAGAGAGTGATCAGTTTATCAACAGGAAAGCAGGAATGGAAAATGGATCATACCAGAACATTTGGTTTGTTGATCATTAAGCTTGTATCCATCATAGCAGAAGCAAGTGTATCCCACAGGCAAGTTAACACAATGGCCTGCTCCACAGATATCTGGGTTCACAGTGCATTCGTTGATTTCTAAATAAAAAAGATGCACATACTTACAGCAAACTACTTAACATGTTTTAGTAACCCCACTATTATCAGGTTTTTTTTTAAAAGAGAAAACTCTTCAATCTGCTTGCATATCAGTCCAGTGGCTCTACAAATGATTGCTGCTGAGAAGTTAGTTGAATGCAGTGTTTCAACACCAGAAAGCACATCCAGAAAGATTTCCTAAAAGGGCCTTCCTTCCCTTTTGTCCTATTTACACATAAACATAATGTCGCCACACATCACATTGTAAAATACACTGTGTCTATTAAAGCTCTTCAGAATGTCTGCTTATACCATTTTCTTCTGGCAGTGTTTGACATGCTCATCATGCTACTGGAATTGCCAAAGAGAACTGACAATTCACACCATGATATCTGCCATTGCATGACATCCTTTCTATCATTTGTGGGTTGGATTTTTTTTTTTTTACTTAGATGTCTTATGCTTAAAACATCTAAGTAGCACACACCAAATTACTTCCTTCTGGTCTAGGATACTCAGCTGGCATAGATAGTATTTTCCAGCTTATAGTACAGTTTTTTAATCTCCCATTTTCATATGGGAGCAGTACTTCTAAATTGGGCCTCAATCGTGTGACTCATTTATTGAAGCCTATGTGCAGCAACAGCCTCTGTTCCAAGAAGCATGGGTGGCTCTCTCTGCAATAACAGGGTAAAACTCTCACCAAGGGATTGGATCTTGGATTTAATTCACACAGCCCAACTTGAAACAGAATACTCCCATGGAAAGGGCATGGAAGGGGAGGGCTGGAATGGGCTGAAGATATACTCTAAAGAGCTCTTCCACTGTTCTTTATTTTAATTATGCACAGACCTTTCACTAGGGTTTGCACCAGCACTCAGCATGTTGGGGCTAATACAGGGGCCCATCTTTTGCTTAGTTTCCTTTTAAATAAATAAATAAATAAATGGATGAATGTTCTTACATATGTTCAGGTCCATTCATTCTTTATTTTAAACCACATCATAAACAGGGCTTTGTGCCCAGTGCACACAATAAAATTAAGTAAATCAACTGTACTAACTGTAGCATATAAAAACTCGAAGATTTTAGCAAAGAAAAATATTTTAAAAACAGGATGTTGTTTTTTTGTCAACATGCTGTCCAATGCTTACTGATAATGCCAAGATGCCCATCCATTATTTGCACTACAGCATTTTGGCACATTACCAAGGGCATAGATAGTTCTACAATTTGAATTTTCTGTACACTGTCTGCTTCTTAAAATTTTCTTTTGGAACTTATCTAGTATGGGAAGTTGTTTCATCTCAAAATGTTCTGTCCTCGCTGATGAAAGCTGACAGCTGAAGGGTACTGACTTATATCTCCAATTACATATTTCACTAACACAAACTCTTATGGAATATCCAGAAGTCATTATTTCTACTGCCCTTTTATTGACATATCAAATATTTTGCATTATTTCTTTCATTTATCTTAAAAATAGTTCTATGAAATCAATTGTTTGCTTAAAGACAAACAAGTCCATGCTGTATATTATACCATCAAAAAACATTACTTTGGTGGGAACATGGGACAAGGCTCTTTTTGAACTATGAAATTCCTTTTCAAGAGAGATTTTTTAATATATGCTCCTTTGGAGAAAATCTAATTATTATTATTAATAATAATAATAATAATAATAATAATAATAATAGAGTTTATTTATATTTCCTGCCTCTCCAAAGATCGAGGCAGGATTATAACATTATATTTAGAAATATAAATAGATAAAAGCAGATTGCTAAGAGTGCCAGCTAAAGTGTAGCCTATAAATGGTATGTACATTTTAAACAACTGTTTATTAACCATAAATGTAATACTGACTGATGTTGTTAAGATTCCACGAATACATAACTTTTAAATATACAGAGATAAAAATGGAATTTAGACACTGAAAAATATGTTGGAATATATCAGTAAGTTTTTTCCAAACTACACAGCTGGTAATACTTAATTAAGAAAACCCTTTTGCAAAGATAAATTGATGTCAGAGAATGCAAGGAAGTTCCAGAGCCAAGAGAATATAGAAATAACATCACCCATGTTGCAATTCTTTGATCTATTGAAAAGGGTGGATCAGAACTTTTTTCACAGATACTCAGGAGGAGAGCCATTAATACGTTGCTATGTTACAGACACATGAGAAAGAATAGCTCCCAATTGCGTGCCAGTCATAAGAAACAAGTGTTTCAAGCTAATTCTGAAAGAGTGGAAAGCTTGATATATATATATATATATCTCGTTTTGTGACTGTTAAATATAGAGCTCAACCGGACTGTAAATCATTTACCATATATTTCTTAAAAACTCTCAGATGAAAGACAAAGAGAAATGGAGAAATACTACCAACAGTAATATAAGCTATAAGCAACACAGAGACATTATTGTCAGCACAACATCTATGCAGTAATAAAGGTTTAAATCATTTGCTAATCCTAATTCAAAACAGACACACTGAATCAAAGTTTGAATTGGAAATCAACACATATGTACATCTTGGCTGGAATTCTACTCGAGACTAACATCTTTGTAAGTGGACTTACGTTTGCAGGAATTAAAATTGGGCAGTCTTGTAACATCTGTATCCAGCAAAGGGCTGTTATTACTACATAAGGGAATGGGCAAAATGACCAATGTGCACTGGTACCAATGAGCATCAAGACACCTACTAGGGAGTGCTGATGTGCATCAGTAGAACCCAATGCACATCAGAGCACTATGACTGGTGTCCTGTTATTTATTTATTTAATCTATATGCTGCCTTTCTCCCAGAAAGACCCAAGGCGGCTCACAGGTATGCACCTTCACAATTCACTAACAAGGCTTCATAGCACCTGTGTTACATAAAGTTATGTAATGTAGTTATGTAATGTGACCATGACAGAGGATTCTTGTTTTCATTGATTCAATGGTCTATTCCAGTTGAGTGCAGCAACTGGACATAAATCATGATTACAAAAAGAAGATATAAAAATATATGCATGTATTATGAAAAAGTAATTCTAATTAAGTAATTTAAGACAAGGTTTCCCACGACATTCTTGCAAACAAGCTTGTAAAATGTGGGCTAGACAAAATAACTGTTACATGGATTTGTAATTGGTTGACCGGCTGAACCCAAAGGGTGCTCAACAATGGCTCCTTTTCATCCTGGAGAGAAGTGACCAGTGGGGTCCCACAGGGCTCTGTCCTGGGGCCAGTGTTATTCAACATCTTTATCAATGACCTGGATGACAGAATTGGGAGCATACTTATCAGATTTGCAGATGACACCAAATTAGGAGGAATAGCTAATACTCCAGAGGACAGGATCAAAATTCAAAATGACCTGAATAGATTTGAAAGCTGGGCTAAAGCTAACAAAATGAAATTCAACATGGAGAAATGTAAGGTACTGCACTTAGGGCAGAAAAATAAATTGCACAGATATAGGATGGGGGACACCTGGCTGAATGAGACTACATGTGAAAGGGATCTTGGAGTCCAAGAAGAGCACAAGTTGAAAATGAGTCAACAGTGCGATGCGGCAGCTAAAAAGGCCAATACAATTTTAGGCTGCATCAATAAATGTATAGTGTCCAGATCAAGAGAAGTAATAGTGCCATCTATTCTGCTCTGGTCAGGCCCCACCTGGAATATTGTGTCCAGTTCTGGGCACCACAAGTCAAAAAGGATTTTGAGAAACTGGAGTGTGTCCAAAGGAGGGTGACTAAATTGGTGAAGGGTCTGGAAACCATGCCCTATGAGGAACGACTTAGGGAGCTGGGGATGTTTAGCCTGGAGAAAAGGAGATTAAGAGGTGATATGATAGCCCTGTTTAAATATTTGAAGGGATGTCATATTGAGGAGGGAGCAAGCTTGTTTTCTGCTGCTCCAGAGAACAGGACCAGGAACAATGGATCCAAGCTGCAGGAAAAGAGATTCCACCTCAACATTAGGAGGAACTTCCTGACAGTATGGGCTGTTCGACAGTGGAACAAACTCCCTCGGAGTGTAGTGGAGTCTCCTTCTTTGGAGGTCTTTAAGCAGAGGCTGGATGGCCATCTGTTGGGGATGCTTTGATTTGGATTTCCTGCATGGCAGGGGTTGGACTGGATGGCCCTTGTGGTCTCTTCCAACTCTATGATTCTATGAAGATTCTATTAATATAAAGGTGTTCTAAGACTTTGTAAAATTTGTAATATGACTCAAACTGAGACAATATCTATGTTAGTGTAAAATAGGTGGTCCTTCTGATGTTGCTGGACTCCAACATCATTCCTAGACAGCATAGCCAATAGTGAGGGATGAAGGATGACCATACTTGCTCCTCAACTCCCACTGTAAAAGGATGAGCTACAGTGATAAGGACAATTATTGAACAAATGCTAAGGGCAAATATAGGAAGTCAGGAATAGAATAGCAACAAAAACAGTCTAGTTCCAGCCTCTCAATTATAAAATATAAACTGTAATGCTATAAAGTGTGGTTGACAGTGAGAATCAGAAAGTGGAAAATCTGCACCATTATAGAATGGGGGAAAGTGATGGAAGGAACATGTGAGTGATTCTTTAAGTCCACTCCTGGTTTGCTTAATTATGGTTAATTATTGGGAATATTATGTGCAAACTAAAACATAGCTCACTTGTATTTGCAAAAAAGAAAAAAGAAGAAATAAATAAATAAATTGGACGATACATTATACAGGATACCTACCCACTAAAATGTTACAGTTTGCACTGTGGATACCTTAACATAGGTCTATTCATGAGTACCACTAAAATGTAATGAGAGCCAGCATGGCATAGTCGTTTGAGTGGACTATGACTCTAGTGATAGGGCTTGAAATCCCTGCAAAGCCCTGGAAACCCACTGGGTGACATTTAGCAAATCACACACTCTTAGCCTCAGAAAACCTTGTGATGGGTCCCTCTTAAGGTCACCCTAAATTGGAAATGACTTGCCAGTGCCAGTGTATTCTGCTTTGGTCAGCCCCACCTAGAATATTGTGTCCAGTTCTGGGCGCCACAATGCCAGTGCCACTGTATTCTGCTTTGGTCAAGCCTCACCTAGAATATTGTGTCCAGTTCTGGGCACCACAATTCAGAAAGGACATTGAGAAACTGGAGCGTGTCCAAAGGAGGGCGACAAAAATGGTGAAGGGTCTGGAAACCATGCCCTATGAGGAACGACTTAGGGAGCTGGGGATGTTTAGCCTGGAGAAAAGAAGGTTAAGAGGTGATATGATAGCCCTGTTTAAATATTTGAAAGGATGTCATGTTGAAGAGGGAGCAAGTTTGTTTTCTGCTGCTCCAGAGAACAGGACCTGGAACAATGGATGCAAGCTACAGGAAAAGAGATTCCACCTCAACATTAGGAGGAACTTCCTGACAGTAAGGGCTGTTCGACAGTGGAATGCACTCCCTCGGAGGGTGATAGAGTCTCCTTCCTTGGAGGTCTTTAAACAGAGGCTGGATGGCCATCTGTCAGGGATGCTTTGATTTGGATTTCCTGCATGGCCGGGGGTTGGACTGGATGGCCCTTGCGGTCTCTTCCAACTCTATGATTCTATGATTCTATGAAGGCACACAACAACAACAACAAATGTAATGGTGTAAAGTGCTCTTAAATGGGATTAAAAGTCCTCTAACACCTATTAGGCATTTTTTGCTGACTAGATCAGAATTTATTAGTTTTATAGCAATCTGTTTATTAAAGTTTTTGGCCCCCTGCCTTCACATCTCTGTACAGGCAATATCTTGAAGTAATAAAATCTGAAAGGAAATTTGAAATTTTTGGAACTAATATCTAGCAAAAACTGGAACTTCAGCTCATTCTCAACCACTATAACCATACCCATATGAAAAAGATACACTTCATCTAGAAAATACTTTGGAGAAACTAGAATTCTACAGTTAGAGAGCAGCCATCAAGATGTATGCTCATGCTTAAAAGATATGTATGCAAAATGCTGCAAGAGGAAATTAGAGATGTGAAGGGCCTGAAAACACTGTTTATTTCTGAGGTTCTTTTCCTGAGCATTTAGTTGGCCCCATACAGACAGGCCAAAATAAAGTTGCTTTGGGTCACTTTGGAGGTATGCTGTTTAAATGATGCATGCGTCCTAAGAGTCTGGAAGCTGCGCCAAAGCCACGCTTCAGTCCTAAGGCTTACGTACTCTAGATCATTGGTTCTCAAATTAAGTAAACAAAATTAGTTTGTCTCCCCTGTTCTTTCATAGTCCCAAGCAGACATAATGCCCTAATTCCAATAAAAAGAACCGAGAAAGTGACCAGAATTGTGGTGATCTTTTTTTAACCATTTCTTTCATAATTCTAGAAGAAAATATTCCATAATCATTTTTTTCCAGAAAACAACGGGCCTGTACTCATTGGAACAGGAGTGTGGCTTTGGCGCAGTTTCTTGACTCTTCGGATGCATGCATCATTTAAACAGCATACCTCCAAAGTGACCTGAAACAGCTTTATTTTGTCCTGTCTTTATAGGCCTGTTGTTTTCTGGAAAAAAATGATTATGGAATATTTTCTTCTAGAATTATGAAAGAAATGGTTAAAAAAAGATCATAACAATTCTGGTCACTTTCTCAGTTTTTTTTTTTTTTTTGGAATGAGGGCATTATGTCTGCTTGGAACTATGAAAGAACAGAGGAGACAAACTAATTTTGTTTACTTAATTTGAGAGCCAATGACCTAGAGTATGTAAGGCTAAAGCTGTTCTGTATATACTAAGACTTGCTGATTAAAACTGCACTTTTCTTTTCCTGACTCCCTCTTAACCCCACCTCCCTGTCTTATGAGCCACCCAACATGCATTTCAGGTGTTTTATTTATTTATTTTAACTTTTTAAAGCAATTCTGGAGCTCTGCAACTGCAAGTGATTTTAAAAAATAAATAAATAGAAAAATAAATAAAGGCAATCAGAATTTATGTGACTGCCAATATTGCAACTAGCCCAGCTGTGATGTTTCACATGTGGGGATTAGTGTGATTGGGAGGTCATTGACAGGGTTTTCCTATCCATGAAAAGTGACATCCTAAATGCAGCTATGGGTTGGAGGTGTTGTGTGCTAATATCACTAAAGCCACTTTTTTCTGCAGCTAATCATGGTTTAAAACCTTCATACAGTAATCGCCTTTGTCAATTAAAAACTATACCCAATCACATATTCAGAAATTCTGAAGAAAAATTTCAAACCGTTCAATGTATCCTTCTCTCTTCCTGAACAGAACATTTTTAGCTCAGCATCTCCTTGAGTTCTGTGGCTGAATTCTTCTCCTTTGATACTCTAGTAACAATTAATTAGAGGGGTAATATATATGCATCCATCAGTTTTTGGATGGAAAATATGCATCATACCTGTAACTTGAGTTGGTGCTATTACTTGACTGGCACTTGAAGTAGAGACATCTGGGCCAACTTCAACAGGCACAGGAGGAGAGGTTTTTTCAACTACTACTGTGTGAAAGAAAAGGAAAAGCCATTTATGTATGAGGAAGACATTTTTAAATCCATGCATGGTTTACTACATTAATAAACAAAGGAAAACTGTGGTCAAGCCCTGACACAATAGGCTTCCAACAGGTACATGCTATACCTTCTAAAACCTTCCAAAATTATAATACTGAAGCAATTATATATCTTTTTAAATTACTATTGGCTGTATTTCTAGGCAAGACATGAGTACATGTGTTTACAAAACTATGTGCAATCCTTTCAAATGTTATAAGTCTTCCTAAATATGCAATATACACAGAACATGAAAAGATTAACACTGAAGGGGTCCTGAAGGGTTACTAACACTTTTTTTTTATTCTGAAGGTTTACTGACACCTTTTTTTATTCAAGCAGGTATCAAACAAATCTTGAGCACTGTCAGACAAATAAAATCATGTATCACAGCCTAGGAATCACTGGAAGATTTTAAAAAACAAACTAATAATATGTTAATAATTCCTCTCATCTTCCACTTGTATTTGGGTGCCTAAGAGGCTAAACAGAGCGGGCAAAAGGGCAAGCAATGGAATGGAGTGGGGCTGTGGCAGCGAACACTGCATGCCACTATCAACCCCCTGCACAGTGGATGGCATTACGGCACTCCTTTGGCACAGCGCTCAGACACTGCATGCCAAAAGGAGTGCCGAAAAGTGCCGTGGTGGCAGTAAAGGTGCCCTTTTTCTGCTCCCAAAAGGAACAGCATTTTGCTGCTTCTTTTGGGGCTGGAAAAATGCCAGATTGGGGCATTTGTGGTTGCTTCAGCCCTGAACCGGCACTCAAAGGGGCAGTGGCAAGCTGCTCCTTTGGGGCTGTCTCTTTTGCCCCTTAGTAGGTATCCAACAAATTCAGAGATGCAAATATAGGCCTAAGGACATCCAAGTCATTCACCATTTCAATTCAGCCTACAATTCACTTTACTCTCAGGCATGTACACCTCCATATTTCCTGTTCCTACTCATAAAATTTGTGGGCATAATCAACCAGACACAGCTGCTGCACAACCTCCATTGAGTTTAGTAGATTCATCATCAATTCTCGACAGCTTGTGATTTATGGCCACAATCCACAGCTTCACGGGGCTCCACAAGCATATTGCATGAACATTGGAGCTTTTGCCTCAGAGTATATATTTTTTCCTGTCTTCTTTCTATTTCTTTCAGGAATATTCTTTTATAGGTAGAAAAAAATACAGCTGATCCTCCATATCCACTGATTCTGCATCCACGGATTCAACTATGCTCTGCTTGAAAATATATATATTTTAAATTCCAAAAAGCAAATCTTGATTTTTCCATTTTATATAATGGTACACCATTTTACTACACCACTGTGACTTGAGCATCTACAGATTTTGGTATCCAAGGGGGCTCCTGGAACCAAACCCCAGTGGATGCCAAATTTTTAATAAATTCCATATTAAAAACACATACCAACTAATCTGCTAATTATGAAGTTGCCTTTCTACATTGTATGCCATGAACAGAACCAGAAAAGTATGCAAGATAAATAATAATTATGTGATTCAGTTGTTATACAATCGGCTTTGCATATCTGTGGATTCATCCACAGCTTGAAAATACATATCTTTAAAAAATATAAATTCCAAGAAGCAAACCTTGATTTTGCCATTTTATATGTGGGACACCATTTTATTATGCTATTGTATTTAATGGGACTTGAACATCAAAAGATTTTGATATCCACGAGGGATCCTGGAACCAAACTCCAGTGGATACCAAGGGCCCACTGAATAGGCAGGCTTTGGAACATTCCTACTGTTTGATCTATTACAAATACTGAATTGTAATGCTAGTATATACAAACCAGAACAGTATCACAATACAGGTTGAGTCTTCCTTATGCAGAATTCTAAAATCTAAAATATTCCAAAATCCACAATGTTTTTGATCATTGATATGACAGGGCAGCAGTGAAGGTAGGGAGGGAAATCACAAGTTTCCAGCCAAACTTCCACAAACAGCGGCCGCAGTGGGTGCTGTTCCTTCACTACCCACGTGAAGTGAGGTCTAGAACAGGGTTCAGCAGCAGTAGTTGCTGGTGAACGTCTCCAACCTTGCTCATCCTGCAGTTGCCAGGTGGCTGGTTGTGTTCATCTGGAAGGAGAGCACAAGAGAGCAGCCCCACAGCCACACTAGCTCCCTGAGGGCAAAATGAGTGGAAGGAGGAGTCCATCTCCCACAAGCAGTGGTTCATGGGCTCTATCGCATTCAGGGCAGACAAACATGTAGAAGCAGCTGTGACACCAGGGAAAGGGAAGCAGTGTAGCAGTTCTACTACTGTGTCCCCAGCCACTGTTGCTGGCTTCTCCTCCTCATCCAGTGGGAAGTACCAGTAATAGGTGTGCAGTGACGCCTCCAAAGCAGCACTTTCCCTGTGAGCCTTGGCCAAGACACAGAGCCAGGAGAGCTTAAGTCTGGCCTATCTCCCCCTCTCCATGCACTCACTTCAGCCTGTGGAAGAACATGGTGAACAGAACTGCCCCCTCCCCACAACTGAAAGTGAGAAAGGCCCTGATATGTAAGTATTCCAAAACTGAAAACATTCCAAAATCCAAAATACACTGATCCTAAGCATTTTGGATAAGGGAGACTCAAACTGACTTATTTTGTACAGCAGTTAGGTCCCAAAGATTAATAATGTTGCAAAGACTGACTGTTGATTTTTAAACTACTGTTTGATTTTTTTTTTTTTTTACTATGTTGCTCTCCTGTTAGAAACAGAACTATTTTACAGATACTTCCTTTTTAAGGCCTGATACAAACATAACATTAACAGACAAAACAACATAGTGGTAACCATGATAAGGAGATCAGGAATGTGACATGGAGGTATGAACGTCTCTCCTCCCACCTTGCAAGTAGACATTTCTCCTCCTTCCTTGAATAGAATCAGTTTTTAAAAACAGATAATGCTGTTCAGAAATATCGCCTTACAAATTGTTAAAAACAAAATCAATGAAAGTGCACAAATACGTGCATCTTTTTTACTGCACATAAACAACCGAGGAGCAGATAAAATCAACTTCAGTTAACATTTTAAAAAGCTTTTAGACAACAGAAAGGTGTTTGCCTTCCATTCTAGATGTAGGATGCAACGATTGAAAATACATTTTTATTAGTTGTAACCTGCACAGCCTCATAAGATAGGGACACCTGATGAAGAAATTCCAATGATGAACTCAATGTATAGGCAGGTATATGTAGGAAAAGGCAATTCTTTCTCTACCCATATTCTTAGACACTAACAATGGAAATTCTAGCAAATCTAAAAAACCAGGACAAGACAACAATCAAACTGCAGAATTAGTGGAATCCAAATTAAGATGAAAAAAAAAATGACTTTGGGGCCAGCTTCAGGTGGCACTGCCCACCATCTGCCCAGCAGAACAGCATTCCCTTTTGCAATCTAGTCATGGATGGATGTTGTTTAATTATGAACTGACCTGATGTTAGGCAACAGCACCATAATATTCAAAGGAATACTGGCATGACAACAATTATCACCACAGATGGGGGAAGAAGTAGAAAGGGGGGTGGGATGTCCCCTTTTTCCCTAGTTTAACTGCCCCATCACTGCTATATCTCTACATGATACAGTAACAGGGCAGCAGCATTAGCACGAAACATGGTTAGCAAACCATTATGAGCTTTTAACAGAACAGATTTTAATCTAAGCTCCAAAGCTACCCATGGTTTCAACAAGCCCATTAGCTAATTAGTTGAGTGAAGTAAGAATTGATTCCATCTGGCCTCAGAGGGAGAGAGAAAGGCCCAGCTCCATTGGCTGGTCTGAAAGCTCCCGGCTTTGAAAAGTGGCCTCCGAAACACACCCGAGAGCTAGGATGTAGCCGGGCTGGTAGTTAGCCGGCAGAATCAGTGGCGAATTACATGCGATAATTCCCGCCTGCAACCCATGTCCTGGCTGCATCCTGTTAGGGTGCAGGCGGGTTAAATGTGCGTGTGAAAAGCTCCTGCAAAGAAGAGCCCTCCCTCCAGTCCATCTGATTCCATCTGGCCTCAGAAAGAGAGGGGGGGGCAGCTCCATAGGGCCTAGCCTAAACAAAACAAGCTTCATTTATATACCTCTCCATACCGCCTAAGCAATGTCTAAGTGGTTTACAACTGTAAGCTAATTTGCCCCCAACAGTCTGGGTACTCATTTTAGCGACCTTGGAAGGATGCAAGCTTGAGTCGAGCTTGAGCTCTTTTGTTAGTCTTGAACTCACAATCTTATGGTTTTAAGTGAGTGGCTGCAGTACAGGCATTTAACCACTGTGCCACCAGGGCTCCTAGAGTAAGAAGGAGAGCCCTCCCTCCAGTTCATCTGCCATGGTCCAGCCTCAGAGGAAGAGAAGAACGGCTGGACCTGATCGCCTTTCCTACTGCCATTCCTTTCTCCTTTTGTGTCATGTCTCTTTAGATTGTAAGCCTGAGGGCAGGGAACCGCCTAATTAACCATTTGTAAGCTGCTCTGAGAACCTTTGTGGCTGAAGAGCAGGGGATAGATACAGTGCTCCAAATAAATAAATAAATAAATAAATAAATAAATAAATAAATAGCATTTCTGATTCTAACCCTGGTCTAAGAGCCAACCAAATTCTTCTAATTTATGAATTGAAATTAATTTCTTTTGTTTAATTAAATGGGTGATTGTATGATTTAAATGTAAATTTAACTAACTGTATGGGGAAGATTTGCAATGAAAACAATGTTGTTTCAGAGGTTATTAGCAACATGAGGGAATCAGCCTTGTGTAGTTGTTTAAATGTTGATCTCGGACTCTGGGAGACCAAAGTTCAAATCCCTGTTGCATTCTCTCAACCAGAGAAGACTACAAGGGCAAACCTTCTTGGAAGAAAACTTGCCAAGTAGGGTCACCATAGGATGTAAACACTTGAAGGTGCAGAAGAACCAGCAACATGAGGGATTACAATATTAAACTGAGTAATTTAGCATGGTCTGCCATCCCCACCCACCCCAATTCAGCACCACCTTTGGGAAAAGATGCTTTGCATTGAAATTCATCATGAAAAGGTAAATCTCTTAAATATATTGTAGCACAGCAGGTATATCACACACTATACTTTGCAGAGGACCTAATATTGCATTTGCACTTCTAATTTAAGCATGCTTGGATGCAGGAATCCCTCTTAGAATTCAGAATTTATTTCTGATAGAATCCAAAGATTCTAACATAGATCATTAATCATACATAGATTGAACTAACACACTCACACACAATAACTACAAATTGTGGGTGCACTACAAAACAAAGTTTGATTTGCTAAGACTCATTACAGCCAATTGGATAACACAGCATGTTGAACATTTACTATGGCTGCATTTGTCCACACATTTGTTGGGCTATTTCTTGTTACAACTACAGTACTAGAAAGTACAGCTCATAGCTGTATGTATAAGGGGTACCTGAAATTATACAACTGAATATCAAGGGTAGCCATTCTGTGGTTTGGGAGCTACATCTGGTTCACTAGTGAGGGAAAGCTCAGAAGCTATTAAATTAAAATAGTAAAACTTATGTGTAGAAGAGCTACAATACAGATCAGCTCTTGATTTCTCCTCAAGTTGCTAAGAGAAGGCGGTGGAGCCAAAGATGTAATGCTGGAGTGTATATAGTGGGCCCTCCATATTGGCAGGAATTCAGTTCTGCCCCTCCCTGTGGATGCTAAAAAATGTAGATGGTCATGCCCCATATTATAAAAGGCAGGCAACATGAATGTGTGCACACATTGAATAATACTGGGTTTAATCATTCATGGGGGGATGAATTCGGAGTGAGAAGCCAACATTTTCCAAGAACCCACTCTGTATGTGTGTATATTTATATATCTATATACACACAGAAAAGATGCATTAGGGTAAAAGGAATTGCTTGGATTTTTGGTTCTATTTAAGAGAAAAAAATCCGCAACTGAGATGGCAAGGCAGGAGGGAAAAAAAATTAGATCAAAGATGTCAGCACCTAGTCGACATGAATGTGTACAGTGACAGAAAGTGATGAATAAGCATGTGGATGGATCCTTCATGATGTAGTGAAGGTTGGTACATATGTCATCATCAAAATACAAAGATAAGTGGAAATTGTCTCCGCATGATGACACAAAAATGTAATTTATAATGTATAAGATAATTATATAATATTTCAATCTAGTGTGGATATGTCCTTGGGTGGTATATTGTTTCACAGGATATAGGTCATGTGTAGGCTGACTTAAGACCTTACTCCCTCCTTGAGGCAAGAAATGGCATGATTGGAACTGTAAGTCCAAGAGCATTTTTTACACAGAAAAAAACAAACCCTGAAGAGGATTGTAAAATGCACGTGTGCACACTAGACCTTTTTTATGCCGTATAAGTAAATGGCAACTGTTCATTCATATAGTAAAAAGGAAAGTACTAATTAGCTTGTAAATCTGATGCAATTTCTAAACCACAGTTGACTTTACTTGAACAAAACCTTTTCCCTGTTTCTGGTCAATGTAGTGGGCAAGCAGCATGTTTTACCCCATCCCAAATTGTTACAACCTGTTTGCCAATAAAACTGATTAAGAGTTAATTGAACATAAAGACCCTCTAATTGTTGGTATTGCTTCTTAGGAGATTATTGCACTGCCAATTCCCGTTGGGATAGACACGTGCTGCAACCATAACAGACGGATCATATCAGACAACCCCATGGCCAGGCAGTAGGCAGCCCATATCCAATCCGAGCTTCTCCTGCAGTTTTTCAAGAACTGGATTAGATACAGGCTGCCTACTGCCCAGTACAGGGCTGTCTGATAAGATCTGTCTGCTACAGTTACAACCTGCATCTGTCCCAGCAAGGAATTGGTGGTGTGATAATCTCCTAAGTGTGATGCTAGAAGAGACAAAATCTCAGACTTCTAAGAGTAGGATAAAAAGAGAAAATTAAGAACTAGCTGCTACGGATAGACAAACACACAGTGACTTAAGTCTAATGCTCCACTCACACTGCAGTGCCAATGGTAAACTTCTCCCCCCTCCACATTACAACTCTTAGCCCCCCCCCCCAAAGAAAACCAGCTTCAGAGACTTCTCTTTTCTCTGTAGCAGGATACTGGGGCGCAGTGGGCTGTAAATAGTAACATACCTGAAAACACCCACACTTTCCTGTATACTATGTTTATATTTTTCTCTACACCAAGAAATTGTTTTAAAGTTAAATCATATTAAAGCAAGAAATATTGTTTAATATTGCATGTATTATCATTTATTACGCTATGCTAAAATCAATTTTATTATAAACACCATATAAAAATCTTTATTAATACTTTAATGAAGCATTTTATGTATATGCTGTGGTATATTTTAGATGTTGAGTATTTTTTTGTAATAAATTATAGCTTCAAATTTCTGTAGGTCCAGATCACAGGACTTAAAAAAATATATCCATGGACAAGTTCCATAGAGCATTGCACGGTGGTCCCTCCATACTGGCAATCTATTTTTGCTATCCATATAGGCCCCCAGAACTAAACTCCTCACAGATGACAAGAGTCCACTGTACTGTGTAGAAGTGACCACCTGCTCCGTATGCATGAGCAGAAAAGATGCATAAACATCAGGTGCACCTAGGTGACTTATACAGCATAACTCACAGCCCTTGCCATGATTCATAAATGCTGTCAAATCCTGGACAGGTAACCTTGCCACACCACTGATTAAACGTAACTTCCCTTGAACTGGAGGGACAGAACAATATCAGAAGTATCAATATAGCCTGTAAGCCATGCACTGTATAGTTTCTAGGTAGGGCTGTCGTTTTCTGGGACTCAACTGATTGTGCTAATGTGAAGGTAGTTTATGTTACTCCAGTGAGGAAATTTGTAAGCCATACCCCTAAACATATGCAATATATTTCATATATTTAAACATACCACTGGTACAGTGGCTTAATAAAAACTCCTATTGTTTTTAATGAAGCATTTATTAGACTTCCAGTGCATGGTACCAATTTTTTAAAAACCAACATTTTATTTTTTATATTTTGTTTTGCAATTCCCAAGATACCACAAACTGTACAATTAATTTTGTGTACCTATGGAGACATTGGATTTGTATGAGTTGAACAAGAGCATGCTTTGCACAAGACAAATTTATTTGTAGTGTACATTTTCATGGGCTAGAGTCCATGTCATCAGATGTATGAAGTACAGTCACCCCTCCTAATTTGCAGGGGATCCATTCTGGCCCTCCCCCCTCCCGGTGAGTTAGGAGACTCACAGATAATCAAGCCCCATTGAATGAATGGGGTGCGCTCCTGTGTGCAAGCATAGGGCACGCACTGTGGAAGTGTGCCCCATTCACCTCAATGGTGGCTCACCCCTCCACGGATCATCTAATTCACTGATTTCAAGTCTGTGGACTTGGAGGGGCAACTATACTACATTCATTTGGCAAGTATGCACACTACCCTGAGGTAGTAGGGGAACATTAAACTTGATATTAGCTGTGATGAAATGTGAAATGAACAGTGACTAGTTGTGATTTTTCAAGTCACTTCAAACAATGAACTTTTCTTTAAAAGTCAAGATTTCTTTGGAAAAGGATTGAGAATTTATGTCCACAAAGACAACATTAGGTTTAAATGAGGAAAGGCATCAAAAGAAAGTAGGAGTAAGCCATAACTGACAGTATTTTCTAGTACAGGGCGATGTTTTTTGTTTACTTCTTCTGCATATATAATGTTCCCAATCTTCTTACAATAGTCAGATCGTTAGAAACATGCCCTAAGAAGTTGCTTTCCATTCTCTTTTTGTATCAATAAATTTCCCTCTTCCTTACTTTTGCACCACTGTTTACACCTGTGTTCATGTCAAGCAGAGTCTACACCAAATCTGAGCTACCTATACTTAGATGTTGGACTGCAAACCCCAAAGCTACCCACAGGCTATGCGAATAAACGTATTAACTTATATGACTAACACTCTATAAGTGTTAGATCTCCAAAAGGGAACAGCGAGGAGAATTTGCAGAAAAAAGGCAGTGAAGACCATACAGCTAAATTATCATCTGCACTAAAAGTGATAACATGTACCACACAACAAATGAGTAAACCTTTAAAAAATTTAGTGCCAAAAACTCTGTTAAGTGTAGATTTACAAAGTAGTGTTAAGGACACTGTAGGTATGGGCTGAAATCTCAACAAAAATATAGACTCACCGGGCAGCAATTTTTATACATAATATTTAAAAATAATTTTGTGCATAAAACAATGTTTGTGTACAGTGAACTACCAGAAAGCAAAGATGTCACTATCTTAGCCATCTATGTGGACAATTTTGGAGTATTTCAGATTCTGCCATTCTGTATAAGGGATATTCAAGCTATCCCCTAAAACTGTGTATATTTTGGTAGCCTCATCTGTAACTGAAAGGATTTTGCAGAGAGAAAAGGATATAAAAATAGTAATAGGAATCAGATTTGGGAATAGAATTATCAGAGAAACAATGGTGTACAATTTGGGCAGTGTATTCCAAGGAAGAACAGAGTGGCACTAGTACTTCCCTCAATGATCAAAGCTTGGGACACTATCTCAATGAAGAAAGATTAAAATGTCTGGTCTTTTTTAGTTTAGACAGAATAAGAGATGTTTAGAGAACATAACAGAGATTTGCAGAAGTAGGAATGACAAAGTGAAAGGATTAATTTTTTTCTCATTTACAGCTGTTTCAGACAAAAGTAAGGAATTTTGGTCTAAACAGCTTTAAACAAGGGGTGAGTAATTGTAGCAGGGGCCAAATGTTGCTCTTGCACCCAAGTGGACGCCAGTGCCATTAAATCAGTAGAAACTCAGCAGAGTTTCTAACTCTAAAGTGATCAGACATCCCTTCTGGTTTCAGATTTTGTGTGGTGTATTGGATTTGGTGTGTGGTTGCTTATGGGGCTTTGCAAGAAAAAAGTGAAGGACAATATTTATCTTTTCCCAGTGATAATAAATGACAAATTAGTTTTAACTCATCTGATGTCAGTAGTCTGGAGAGCTGCAGTGGACCAAAAGGGAGGTACAGAAGACTGTGGGGTATATTTTATTTTATATATTTTAAACTAATAAATAACTTTAATAAAAATCTGACTAAAGATTAACAAATGCATTAGAATAATCTGAACAGATAACAGTCAAAAAGTCCCACTAATTCACTGTTTATGAAGAAAGTGTTGGTGTACAGAATGACTAAGAAAAAAAGAAAGAGGCATGACTTCTTCACGGATATATTTTGGAAAAAAATCCAGAGCAAGCAGACATGTCCTACAGAAAGTTTTAATGCTGCAAATGCATTAGTATGAACAAAAAATATACTACACATGAAACAATGTTTTAAATTGGACAACAAGACATTTTCAATTTGGATTTTGAACTACGGTACATATTTCGGGCAGGACAGTCAAGAAAAATTTACCTTCCTTACTTCACTTCTTTGTCTTGAAAGGACTTGAAAAATCTGAGCCTGTCCCTTTTCTTGAAGAAAAGACTTGTAACATTCATACACTTATCAACTGTGTGAATGGATTTTAAAAATAAACAGCAGATGCAGGAGGGACAATCTGCACTTGGACTCTACTGTGAAGGGTGGAAGGGATTTAATTTTTGTCTCCTCCACTACTAGACTCATTTGGATAGGAGGGGGACCAAACCTACTGTTTAGAAGTGAGGAACAGCTCTCATTGACAACAAAGGACATTTTTTCAAAGGCATGAGCAGAGCCCCCACTCCTCCTCCTCATCATCATTATCATAATCTCTTATGACATTCATTGCTAACTTGATTCCAGGTAACTGAATTTATAGTAAACTTTGTTGTTCTTTCATTTTTCCTAATCCTATTAAACATCTGAAACCCTTTAAATGATAACAGTGAAACAAGATACATCTTTCTATTTGCTATCCCCCCCTCCTGCTCTATTTTTTCAATACAGGTTATAATCATAGATAGATATAGATACAGATAGATTATGGAACTGCCTCAATAAAACAAGAGAATCTCAAAATCCATGGTAGATTTTGATGTACAATTTTAGAATGTGGTTTAAATACAGTCCATCTTAAAATAAGGTGCATAAAGAAGTAATGGAATTATTTCTTTATGCACCTAATTTAACCTTCAGGCAATTTCCAATACCATGTATACTTATTTATCTCTGCACAATAAAAACTGAATGCACTCTTTTACTACAACTTGCTTTTTTAAAAAAGAATTATTAATCACATGAGCTTTAATTTCATCATTCAGAAGACACACTACCTTGCCTGTGAGATGCTTGTCATTTCATTAAAAAATAATAATTCTGTGCATGTGTTTCTGTGCCCAAGCACATAGACTGATTAATCACCTTTTAACTTATTAAAGATTCATTAACTGGTTAACTGAAAGTTCTTTAATTGGCTTCAAGTGGTTAAATGATTGGTAGGGGTTGCTGACTTCTGATGGTTTCATAATGCCAAGAATTTCAAAATTTTCCCCATTGATAAGGCTGCTGAATTAAAGAAAGATTGGAGGAAAAAATAGAAAATGGATTTGCATGTTAAAGGACTGAGATTAAGTTCTGATACAGAAAACATATTTTCTGGTCTAAATTTGTTCTCCAAGATAACCTGTTCACTACCTGTAAGTATATATGCAAGCTAGTGACTATTTTGTACCTGGCTCCAAGTGGTGAGCTGTATAGTCTGCCAGCCCTTGAATTAATCTTACCGATCAAGTAATTTAAACATTACAGCCCCAATTTACTTACAATATTATAAACATCACATAGGCCTATTTTACTAAGCTCAAAATCAAAAACTAGTATTAAAGGCTAATAAAGTGTCTAATAAGCAGTCTTTTATTGCTTTTTCTTAATATTTCTCATAGACTGATGATTGAGGTAAGGAAGTTATCTAAGGAGGATATAAAGAGGTCTTAAGATGTGAACAGTGATCCCTTGTTGGCTGTGGTAATTACTTCTCCAGTTTAATTGCAAGTATTTTGGTTTGTTACAACATGCCTTCTCACCTTATCCTGATCTTAAAAGATACATTGCTAGAATAGACAAAGAACATCTGTTCCTATGTACAAGAAACTGCTTCCTATATAGAGGCCAAAACCCAGCCTTTGTTATAGGATAACTTCAACAAGCATTGAATTGAATATGTAAAGTCTGATTGGTCTGTAACATGATTAGACAGATCTAGAGATTAGATCCAACCATACATGTCAGCTGGGATTTTAAGAAATTTATTCCAAAATGGTAATTTTCCAAACTCTGGATTTATCTTCCACTCAGAATAGGTTATTCATTTCCAACATACTTCAACAGGTGCAGAATATACATCTGATTATATTATAGATGAATGAGACCACTACATGACAGCAAGACCAGTTGTAATACATGTTGTGCAACTGGCCACATAATTCTAGCCTTGACATTATCTTCCCCCTAAAAACTACCTTACCTTTTAGGTCTACGATCGTCTTGTTTCCAAACCTGCCCTATTCCCATGACTTAAAACGACAACACCTAAACAAAGAGACTTTTAAACAAGACATGCAATAAATACTTTCCCTATAGTTCTCTTCAATATGTGTACATTTCTGACTTGAGAACACATATAAAGGTAGGATCTGATCATTAGCAATTAAAAACTAGAATCATTATTTAGATGGTGAACCAAGCAATATACAAAAAAGTCACATCCATTTCTCCAAAGCAAAACTACATATACATGTGTTACTGGATTTGGAACCAGCATATTGTCTAATATTAAAATGATGTTGAAGAGCTGGATTTATAGGGGGGGGGGATTAAAAAGGCAGAAATCACATCTTGAAAAACAACTGGACCTTAAAAGGTACCATTCTAATTCAGGAGGATAACTGACTTCAAAATGAGACCTGCCCGATTCAGATATGAGATTCAAATATACAAATGGCCCTCCATGTCCATGAATTCAACTATCCACATCTTGAAAATATTTTTAAAAATATGAATTTCAAAAAGCAGATCATGATTTTGCCATTTTATAAAAGGGACACCATTTTACTATGCCATTGTATATAGTGAGACTTGCACATTCATTGATTTTGATATCCATGGGGGGTTCTGGAATCAAATCTCAGCAGATATCAAGGACCCACTATATTATGGAATGGAACAGAAATGCAGGGATTTTTAAATCACTTGACCTCGATACTTTAGCAGTGTTTTCTGTTATACTCTTTTGAATGCCCACACAAAGTTGCTTCTCAACTACTGTTCATCCGATACACAAGCATACTTGTAGCTATACTAGAAGGAAAACATTTTAGAAAAAGTACTCACAACACTCCACACACTGTGTATACCTGCCTATGTTCTGTTCACCAATAGCATGTTGGCAATGCGTTTATTTTTGCACATGCGGCAAGCCTTTTATTTTTCTTTGCTGCTGCATTAATGTTAAGCATGTTAAAACAGGACATTTTGAAGCTGCTTATTTTACAGGCATTTGCAGAAATCATGCAAAGACTGAGACATCAAACTAATGAAATCAACTTTTAGAATGTTTCATGAAAGAAATGAGAGAGTGAGGAGTCATCGTTCCCCAACAACAACAAAAAAATGATTCCAAATACTTGAAGAGGAATCCAACAGGATTCTGATTCCAGCATGAGTCACAAACATGTGGTCAAACTAAAACATAGTCCAATATAATTGTGTGAATGAGAGAAGAAATTTGCAGCACTATGTGGTTTGCAGGGAGCTAGTTACCTGGTCCAGTTCTAGTTTTTTTTTTACACAGCAATCAAGTCCGACACTCTGAAAGTGGTTCCTAGAACAATGCAATCAGGTACTAGTATGGCTACCCTTTAAAACAAGTCATATTTTATACAAGCATTTTACATACTAGAAATTACACAGGAAAAGAAAATACATGCACATATTTAGACTAAGCTACATCAGAAGATCCTTTTCCACTCTCACCTTCTCGCACAGCCACCTCTGGCTCACTTTTCTGTGAGATGGTCAGTGCCTCCACTGGCTCTTCCTTTGCTGGGAGAGGTGGAGGAGAAGTACCTTTAGCAACATGATGAGTAATCTGGGTCTTGCCAATGACAGGTGGCTGAATTCTAACTGCAGGGTGATGATATAGCTTGTTTCTGTGAGAGCCAGAAACCGTATAGCCCATTCCACCAGGGCAGATTTCCTTAAAAGCAGCTAGATTTGGGATGGGAAAACATTCCTTTTAAGAGTCTAAAAGTGAAATACTTTTGACACACTGGAAAAATATAATGAAGAAAGCCTCTTGACATTAAGAACATTTTGACAATTTTTATCTCTTCTACATTTAACCAAAATCACAGAATACATAAGAATGACATTGCAAAAGTTATGTGGGGATTTAATTTGTGGCTTCCTAAAAAAAAGATTTGTGTTGAGTTTAACCCACTTAACTCAAACTTTTAAATATACTGTTACATTCATAGAAACTAAATTAAACTACAGGAGTCTTAAAGCTAAATTAAGCTTTATAATTATGTGAATTAGTCTCAAATTTGCAGAATCTCTTGTTTCTGCGTCTCCTGTGCCACAATCATGATAAAAAAAATAAACAAATTAAAAGGTTTCACTTTGGAATTACCAGGAATCCCTCGTTGCATACAAAATTGAGGGAATTCTAGTTAAAGCACAGCTAGTTTAGAAAAGCCAGGATCAAACCACAGTTTACTAACATGGCTTGTTCACTAACCACATTTAAACTAACAATAGTTCACCCAGTTTGAAAGTAATGGGGAACTCTGTTTAGTTTAAAAGTGGAGGGAGATGCTTTTGATTGGCCAAGAGCTGCTCCAGAAGATGAGTAGGGAGTATATGAATCCATATCTCTTTCTCATAATGCTAAATCACAGATTAACGTAACATATATTACTTTAGAATAGATAAGGAGCATTCATACACAACTTGTGATTCTTACTGTAGCAAAACACTAGAATTCATTACTTCTGTAGCTTTTACAAAATAAAGAGGTAGTCTCATATAAAGTAACATGAGAATTGTAGCTGCTGCCACACTACAAAATTAATGCCATTCGACACCACATTAACTGCCATGGCTTAATGCTATGGAATTTTGGGATTTGTAGTTTTGTGAGATGCTTAGCCTTCTCTGTAATGGCACTGGTGCCATAACAAACCAGAAATCCCAAGATTCCATAGCATGGAGTCATGACAGTTAAAGCAGTGTCAAACTGCAGTAATCGTGCACTATGGCAGCAGCCTTAGACTATCAGTTCTGTTTTATATTTTCTCATTCAGTAGGTCGATCCTTCAGATCTGATTCCCTCTCTTTTAAAATTGATTTCAGGGCAATAACTAACCTTATACTGTATATTTATTATTGTGCATTATATACTGTACCATGATAAAAATCCACCTTACACTATGTGGCATTACCTCATTCTTTTCTAAACCAAAAACTAACCCCTGAAAACAGCAATGAAGTGCAAGGGGAAAGGAAGAAGGCAACATAAGCCTTTTCCTGTTGGCCATGTTCCCTCTCAAAAAATTATTTTATTTCATTTATTTCAAGGATTGATAGCCCGTCTTTCTCCTACAATGGGATTCATTGATGGGCAATTAACTGTAAAAGATCTAACTGGAGATCTAGAGCTCTGGAAAATCCAACTGCAAATTAACTGCAAGAGATCAAGTGCTTTCTCTCTTTCTCAGACTTTTGCCATGGCCATTTTAAGCAGGGGAATTCTGGGATCAGTAGTCCAAAAAAGTGACTCTTCCAAGCTACGAGCAGATCCAACTTTGCCCTCACATTTCCAAGACCTGGAATAAACTGCATACATTCTAGTCCAAGTGTTTCACATGTCCTGAAAGCATAAGCCTATTGATCAGTGAGACTTGGACATTTTAAGGTTTTATAAGATTGGAATTGGTCTTTGGGTTGTACTAGAAAATGTTCATGGCTATCAACCCTCAGCTGCATATATGTTTTAAGTTTATTCATATGAATCATGGGATGGGAACCTTTGTATAAAGAAACTTCATTGAGTGAGTGGGGAACAAATCTTCATGTCATAGCAAAACAAAAGGAAAATATTCTCTTTTATTAGTTTATGCTATTTTTAGTATGAACTAATACAACCAACGCAACACTACAGTGCAGGAAACTATGCTAGATACACCAGGTTATGCTCTATATAAAGTACAGAGTGTCAGTGCAAGCATATGCTTTTTCTGGGAACCTCTTACCTGTTCCTGGAAGGGGACATTTCTCACAGTGGGGGCCCCAGGCTTTGCCAACACTGCAACAGCAGAGCTGCTTGCTGAGCTGAACAGAGAGAGGGTGCATACACTGCTTTCCTGCACTGACAAACCGGTAGCAGGGCCCTTTCTCTTCAGTGACCATGGGATTATCAGCTGCAGCAAAAAGGGAAGGAGGACGCTAGAGTTTACATGAGAAACAAACAGAGAAACACCACAGGAGTTCCATCACCAGATTAAAAAGAAGGACTGAACTTTTATATAACATCATTAGAGATTTAAAAATGGTGATGTCTTGGGACAAAAAAAATCACTCATGATCATATATAATATCTGAAGTCAAAGTAATGCAACATAAAAGAAAATAAGCCCATATTATTTAGGAATAAAAGCAGTGTTCAAATTAGATGCTGCCATGCCCAACAACACAGAATTAGAAGATAGCCTTCTTTCCCATGCAGAAGCACTGAAGCAGAAGCTTAAAGCAGGTGAACAGCAAAAACACAGAACATTGACAGATCATACACTCTTTCTTCCAACACTTAAATTATGATGCTGTATCATATGGGACTGAAGAATGTTTATACTGAATTGAGATGAAAAACAATTTTACATCACTGAGACAAATCTTTGAAGTAATTACTAGTTACAGTTTACAGTAAAAAAACATTTGAATAGAACTAAATACTTCCCAATAGCAACACTAACCAAGTATCACAATGATTCTATTTTTTCCTGTTATCTCAGATTCATATGATGAAATTCCCTACTGAAGTTTAAAATTCCTTTATGCAACAGGACCAGTAGTATGCTTGATCTTAGCTCAAATTAAGATGTAGCACCGAAACAGCAAAACTATATCCAGCTGTTACTTACAGTTAAAACCTCTTTTGACAGATGATGTTTTGATTACAATAAAAGGAGGACAACATTTCACATGGTTTGTGGATACTACCAGAAATGCCAACTCACATGTGAAGTCATGTTTATACCAGGCCTACACAATCTGTGGTCCACAAGCTATTATGACAGTCTGCTTGTTGATGAACTTGTATTGGTTCTATTTCAGACTTCAAATGCAAGAGAGTTGTCAAGAGCCTGGCAAGGCAAAACATACAGCTAGTGGGCTCCAGAGAGTGTGGCAGATCACAAGCTAGGAAACCCGGGATAATTTGATTTAAAAATAAATAAATAAAATCACTCTTTTCATTATGGCCTATATCCCAAGGCTTTTTTATTAAATTCAGCCAATTTTATCTGATGGAATTAAAAAAAAAATACAGAATAGCCAGTCTGACTGCTAATCATAACTAAATGTAAATGCTAAGTTTCACATGTCCCATTTAAATGAATGGAAGTTGTACAGCAGCAGTGATTGGTAGATTCTTTGTTATATAGACTTAATTACAGTTGATGTGAAAGAAATAGTTGTTGATGACTTCCTTGTATCTGATGACAAAAGACCTTCATTGTTCTTTCAAAATTACACAAATGGCAGCAAAATAATTCATTGTTGCTTCTTAGAAATTGAATTTCAGAACTGTTTTTTCACTGAAGTATCTGTGTCCACACTATGCTCTTTGAGGATTTTGGTATGTGGTTATTAGGATGAGAATATATGCCCTTGTAAGTTTATAGTTGAGGCTGACATAAGACATAAATTGTGGTAATGATAAGCAACAAACTATACAAACCTGGAATATTTTAATTTTAAAAACATAACATCACTTTTTTCACTACATCCTATATCTTAAGGCTTCTTACTGAATTCAGCAGATTCAGTAAATTCAGCTGAGGAATGGGGTAAAGTTATGTGAACACACTTAACACAAACCTTTACTCGTTAAAAACCATAATCTTAATCTGACTTACCTGGGAGTAAACTCTATCACAGTTTACTCCTGAATGGACATATACAGGATTGAGCTGTAAATCCAAGTAGTTTTAAAGCAATAAATACATAAATATGTATTTTGGCACTCTAAAGAACAACATACTCACATCCATGTAATAATAGGAGAAAACTATAATGCACTTACAACTATATACTGAGATAGTTCAACATTACCATTTCTAGTACATTGTTTTTTAAAATCTTCCAAGAGACTAAAAACAAGCCTACTTCCTGGTTTTTATCACTGGATGGACACCCAAAAGTCCACTATGTTAATCATTTTTAGCAATTATTGATTACTATAAATATGTGATACTTTGCTATCATTCTGGCCTTTCCGAAACATGAGGCCAAAGCTATGCTTTTTCAGATAATCCTCTCCGAAATGAACTGCGTATGCTCTGAAAATATAGATTCTGCCACTACCAAAACTACCAAAATTAGATTGAGTATTTTGATTTCACTTGGAATTCTATGTGTCACTGTTGTTCTTCCTTACTGTTCTATTATTATTATTATTATTATTATTATTATTATTATTATTAAACTTTATTTTTAAAGCACTGTAGATTTACAGTTCTTTCTCTTCTTTCCCCCCAAATACACTATCCTTCTCTATCTGAGCACTGATTTATTTGATTTAAGGAGGGGATTTCTCACTAAACCATTGTCCACAGGAAAGACTGCTGTTAAGACATCTTGGCTGAGATCCTACCTCAACCTGGTAAACCAAAAGGTCAGTTGATTAGCTTTGCTCTATCCCCTTCACCACACATATGCCACCTATCCTCACCACCCGAGTACCCTTTCAAGCCATTTAGTGGCCAAGAAAATAGGTGGTGGCCAGCCACTGTCTGACAGTGTTTCTGCAGCTGGCCACAGTTTGGTCAGCCCCACCCTCCTCACCACTAAATGCCTGTTGTTGGGAGCACCACAGCAGCATGGAAGTAAGTTGCATGAGAATGGGTTCACTGCAGACAAAGGCACTAGATACCTCCAACAAAACGCACTCATGAATACTTTCATATTTACACTTTTCTAAGCTTTCATGAGAAATTGTTACTTAGCCCATTTGTCAATAAACCGATTCCCATTTGGGAGCAACTATATACTTCAGCTTTACATTCCCTTCTCTGTCTTTTCATTTCAAATAACAGCTAATTCATTCCCTACTATTTTTCTCCATCACAGCCATTTACAGGTGTCCCTTGGCAATAAAGTAATATTTGAAAGAGATGACCAATTATATGGCCAGTAGAAATCTCCATTATCATGGCGGAGGGGTAGAAACTACCAACAACAGTTCTGAATATTACCATAAGTAACCTGAAAATGTTTATCAGTGATAGCTCAGTTCACAGATGAATCTTATCCATGCAACTATATGTCTGAGCAAACCAAGAAAAAAGGGCACTTGTGAATCATTTCTAACACAAGGGTCAAGCATTTTCCAAGACATTTGATTGCAAAAAACTCAATGAGATTTCCCCCCACATTTAGCATTCATGCTAACAACAGAACCTGCACCACAATGCCACAATATGGTCTACTCTTATTCAGAGTTCCAGTCAGTTACCCCTTCATTCTGATAACCCTTTCCATTTTTATTCCCATAGGTTTTCCATTCCCCTCAACTCAACAGTAATCCAATATACTTGGATACTAAGCATAATCAATTACAATGGGGCTGTATAATTTTCTCTCCTTATGAGTTTATTTGTATGCCTGTAAACCATTTTGGCCACATAACCATTTATTTTCAAAGAATGAGGGCCATATTTCATTTGATTTGGTAACATTAATAGAGACAGTACATTGATTGTCAAGAACGAGAGATTACACTCCACAATTATTAAATAAGGCCTTCTCTGCACTGGCTAGAATACCCCAGGGACGGCCCAGAGTATCCTGGCCCCACAGCTGCCCCATTATGCCCCTGTTACCTTGGACTCCATTTCTATGCTGTGGTGACTGTCTACACAGGCATCCTCCTGGGCCACCTGCTTACTTGCTGGCACTGCAGGTTGCTCACTTCTGAGGTCAGAATGAGGTTCCCAGTCACACTCAAATGTTGTGACCTAATTCTGAGCTCAGAACAAGCAACCCGCAGTGGCAGCAGATGTGCCGGGTGGCCCAGGGGAACCTGCACAGACAGCCACTGAGGTCTCCTCACACATACCGAGGGCTCCAGATCTTCCTGGAAGATCCTGAGCACCAGGTAATATGCCCTGAAATCATATGCCCTGACTCTGGTGCAGGAAATGCTGGACGTCATCCAGACTGAACACAGCAGAACCAGGGTACCAGCAGTGCATCATCCAAACAGGACAATCCTAAAAAAAAGGGGGGGGGGCAGGCCTTTTGACCAATGCATACAAGGCCTATAGAAGATGCACTTTAGCATTAAGGCCCAATCAAAATGCAGTTCATGCTCTAATTATTTCAATACTCTTCAGGACAATGTGCCTGTGATGTCCCATTTATCTCTGAAAGTGAAGAGCCTTCTCCTTATGCTATAATTAGAGATTTCATCAGTCCTTTGGATACTTACCTAGAAGTAGGGCCTACAGTACATAGTGAACCTTCTTCTTAACAGACAGGCGTGGGATTGTGTATGTACCCAGCAACAACATCATTTTCAATATTGGCTAGCATAAAGAACACCATTAATAACTAAGCACTGATGATCACCTCGCAAGATATTTTATGAAATATTTTATAGGTCTTCTTGAATAGGTGGGTGTATAGAACAGAAATGATTGAGAAATGTATACATTAGAAATACAAGAGATATCAGAATATAGTTCACATGATGATGAACGAGACAAAATTTCATATCTTCTAATTAAAGTATTAGAATAAACATTGGCTTATTTAGTTAAATAAAAGGAAAGCACATCTTTCATTTTTATCAACTACTGATGAGTTGAAGAAGCATCACAAGGCCTTTATGTAGAAGTATAAATCCTGAAATACTGTACATTTATTTTTGACAGGAATTTTGGTAAATTTAGGAGCCACATGATTCTCATTTAAAACTGTATTTTCTCATTAGATCTTAAAAGGAAATAATATTAAATAGTGAATTGAAACTTCTCACAGTTTGAAGAACCATTCCCTTGACCATTCTGACCAATAATGATTAACTTTTGATACTCATTTATTGACATATGGATACTCATTTATTGTTGCTGTTACTTACGGATGCATCTGGAAAGAGTAGGGTCTGGCACAAATCCCATTTTGCAGGTACACCTATAGCTGCCCATGGTATTCAAACACTCACCATTAGGGCATACCCCTTGCAGTTGGCATTCATTAATATCTGAAATGGAACATAACTGATATTAAACAACAGATTCATGCAAACAATTCAATGTAAGTATCTGCCATTCGTCATTATGCTATATTATTATGAGTACAAGAAAAAAAATACTGGATCAAATCCAAACCCTACAGAATGTACACAAGCAAGACATGAGCACTGCAGTGCATTACCTGTTGTGTTCCACAGTTAATGATATACAAAGGTAACATATATATTTAAAGTAATTGATTCAACGTGTCTGTTCTAAGTGGTATTAACAATTGGACTGAAGCCATTATTTTTAAACAGTGGACATAAATTCAGACAGAGGCTCCTCCCTCCCTAACTGTCATCGTTCGGCCTCTGAGGGAGAGAGAAAGCTGGCCCAGTACCATCAGGGGCTGGCCTGAAGACAGAGGCTCCTCCCTCCCTAACTGTCATCGTTCGGCCTCTGAGGAGAGAGAAGGCTGGCCCAGTACCATCAGGGGCTAGCCTGAAGACAGAGGCTCCTCCCTCCCTAACTGTCATCTTCGGCCCCTGAGGGGAGAGAAAGCTGGCCCGTACCATCAGGGGCTGCCGGAAGAAGAGGCTCCTCCCTCCCTAACTGTCATCGTTCGGCTCTGAGGGAGAGAGAAGGCTGGCTCAGTACCATCAGGGGCGGCCTGAAGACAGAGGCTCCTCCCTCCCTAACTGTCATCGTTCGGCCTCTGAGTGAGAGAGAGGGCTGGCCCAGTACCATCGGGGGCTGGCCTGAAGAAGGAGGCTCCTCCCTCCCTAGCTGTCATCGATCGGCCTCTGAGGGAGAGAGAAGGCTGGCCCAGTGCCATCAGGGGCTAGCCTGAAGACTGAGGCTCCTCCCTCCCTAACTGTCATCGTTCGGCCTCTGAGGGAGAGAGAAGGCTGGCCCAGTACCATCAGGGGCTGGCCTGAAGACAGAGGCTCCTCCCTCCCTAACTGTCATCGTTCGGCCTCTGAGGGAGAGAGAGGGCTGGCCCAGTACCATCGGGGGCTGGCCTGAAGAAGGAGGCTCCTCCCTCCCTAGCTGTCATCCATCGGCCTCTGAGGGAGAGAGAAGGCTGGCCCAGTGCCATCAGGGGCTAGCCTGAAGACTGAGGCTCCTTCCTCCCTAACTGCCCACCCGCCCGCTTTCCACCTGGGCAGGAGCGGCCCAGAGAGACTCTTCCTTGCCGCCGGAGCGGCGTTTCTCCAGGGGGAGAATCTGTAATCTGTACTGTATTGTATTTTCATTTTGTTTTGTAAACCGCCGTGATCATAGGAACGGCGGTATATAAATAAAATTTCAATCAATCAATCAAAAAATTAGGACCCTATGCCCGTTTATGCAAGAACAGTTTTTCACACAGGACCTTAGTATTTACTGCAGCTTTATGATAGATACATGTAATTCACATTGTTTCCAGACATGTGTCAGATATATACAATTGTCATTGTTTCCAGTCATGACATTTTTAAAAAGAGATTAATTAAACTGAAATAGAATTTGTATACATTTTAAATCCTGATCTTAAAACTTACATGGATAGAAATTCAGTGGGTCTTCAATATAAAGCATTAACAGTTGGAATATTTTTCAGCAGAAAATAAAATGTTCTTGAGTGCACGCTCTCTTTTGTCTGGTATGGTTCTAAAAATATCACAGTTATTAAGGCCTTAATCTTTTCATTAATCACAACCAGAATAGACCCATTGAATCAAATAATTGACATAAATATTGATCATGTTAACATTGATTCAGTAGCTCTATTATACTTAGGACTATTAACACAAATTAATAATAGGATTTAGGCCTGGATAATTGACATTTTGTTTCTTCATAGCAGTCAGAGAATGCAGTACACTATACGACCTCTTTAGATAATCTCCAGAGTTAACCCACAGAGATTCAGATATCCAGTGCCTGATTGAACTGAACTTACATTTTAAAACTTTTATACCATATCTTATTTATAGTCTACTTAACTCAAGGCAACTAACAACAAGATAAATAAATCAACAAATAAATCAAAGGCATGTTTTTTTAAAAAAACAAATAAACAAATATCAAAGCATTACAACACAAAAGCCAAATATTAAAACATGGAAAGAACAGCAGGAAACAGCAATACAACAGCAATCAAAATATTTCAAATATAAGAGACAGAGATTATAACAACACACTAAATATTCTCAAAAAGGCCATGACAGAATCTTGATCAGCTTTCTGGAGGTATATAAATGAGGAATTGAGAAGCTGGATAGTTTTTTGTGGGGTTTTCGGGCTATGTGGCCATGTTCTACAAGAGTTTATTCCTGATGCTTCACCAGCAGCTGTGGCTGGATAATGTAAAGTACTAAAGAGTTTCAAAATAAGATCCACCTACACTTCATAGACCATAGTAAAACATTTGATTGTGTAGATCACAAGAAACTATGAATTGCTCTTGAAGAAATGGGTATGCCACAACATTTGATAGTCCTGAACATAACCTGTACTCAGGACAAGAGACTACTGTTAGGACAGAATACGGAGAAATTGAATTGTTTCCTATTGGAAAGGCGGTCAGGCAAGGCTGCATTCTATCACCCTATCTATTTAACCTGTATGTCAAGAACATCATATGAAAAGCAAGATTGAACTCAGAGGACTGAGGTCTGAAAATTGGAGGAAGTAACATCAACAATCTAAGATATGCAGATAACACCATAATATTAGCAGAAAATATTAGAGATATGAAAATTTTTATTGAAGAAGGTCAAGACAGAAAGTGCAAAGGCAGGTTTTCAACTGAACATCAAGTAAATAAAAATTATAACCATAGACAATTTACATAACTTTAACGTATATGATGAAGAGATCAAAATTGTTCAAGAATTTCCATATTTGGATTCAATCACCAATCAGAGCACAGACTGCAGTCAAGAAGAATAGGAGTTGGAAGGGCAGCTGTCAAGGTACTAGACAAGATCCTGAAGTGTAAAGATATATCAATAAACACCAAAGTTAGGATTCTCCATGCCACTGTATTTCCCTTTTCTATGTATGGTTGTGAAAGCTGGAAAGTGAAGAAAGCTGATAGGGGGAAAATCAACTCATTTGAGATGTGTTGGAGAAGAGTTCTGAGAATACTGTGGACCACTAAAAAGACCACTGGATGGGTTCTAGAGCAGATCAGGCCCGAACTCTCTCTGAAAGCAGAGATTCCTAAACTGAGGTTGGTGCATTTGATTGTATCATGAGAACAAAAGACTCAGTAGAAAGTACCATAATGCTCAGGAAGGTGAAGGGCAGTAGGAAAATAGGAAGACCCCATTTCAGATGGATAGATTCAATCAGAGATGCTACAATCATGAGTCTTCAGGAGCTGAGCAAGGCAGTTCAAGATAGGGTGACCTGGAGGTCTCTCATACATAGGGTCACCATGGGTATAAATTGACTCAGAGGCAATTAACAACAACAAAACCAAGTCAACTAATGCGTCTTGGCTCCCCTCCTGAATTTACAGAGAATGAGAAACACTGCAACTCCAAAGGGAGTGGAATACAGAGCTTAGGAGAAGGCTCTTCCTACATGCCACACAAATAAGCCTTTCAAACTAAAGGTATCTTCAAAAAGACTTCTACTGATCGCAATAACCCATACTAGGGCAGGAAAATCTTCAAAAAGCAAAGTCCTAAATTATTTAGAACATTAAAGATTAAAGATAACACCTTGAACTGTATCTGGAAAATAACTGACAATTAGTGCACATCTTTCAGTATTTGATTAAGGGGATCATGATACTATAAGCAAACAAGTTGTTACATTGTGATTTTGCTCTTTCTACCATGTTCTCTTAGGTCCAAACATTGCTTCCTTCTCTTTTCATTCAAATGTTTTCTCTGAATCAGGGGATGGAATTCATGAGGCCTTGCAAATGTTGAGTTCCAGTTCCTAGCATTCCTCACCACTAGGTATGTTGGTTAGAGCTGGTTGGAGTTAGAGTGTAAAAACATCTGGTTGCATGATTCCCACCTCTGCTCTATGTGCTTCATGAATCCCTGAAGCCTTTAGCCCAATCCCTTAGTCTGCCTGCTGAAACATCGCATAAGCACATATAGGTGAACTAAACACATCTCCATCTCCACCCAGTCCCTTTCTCTGGTCTTGTAAGCAGCTTGAAGAAGGGACTAGCTGGCTGCATCTACAATGCAGAATTAATGCAGTTTGACACATTTTAACTGCCATGGCCCCATGGTATGGAATTCTGTGATTTGTAGTTGTGTGAGATATTTAGCCTTCTTTGTCAGAGCTCTGTTGCCATAAAAACTACAAATCCCAAGATTCCATAGGACGGGGCTATGACAGTTAAAGCAGTGTCAAACTGCATTCGTTCTGCAGTGTGGCACGCCTATCCACCTTTACTTAGCAAACTGCCATGCAGCATTTACTGTATGTATCTTTTAGAATATATAAGGCACTGCACACACATAATTTGCAGCAACTCTGAGAAATCAGTCAGTATTATTTTCCCAGTATTGAAGATTGATAGCTGAAAGATAATTAATTGACTAAAACCAGAAAGTAATGATTTTAAACAACAATTTGGTGATTCAAGGCTCTGCATCATCAATGCAACAGTTCTTGAAAACAACAGTACTAGCACTGTAACTTTTTGTTATTTATACAGATATAACAATAGAATCTGACATGTGAATATACAAGATGCCTTTAACAATCTAGTTTAACCACTAATTTTTGAAGCAGGCTAAATCTTCTGGTTTCCATTCCATTTATAGATGTGTATACCCAAAGCTTGGATAGTTTGTTCCAAGGCGTGAGTGTGAGGAATAACAGAATGAGATACATCAAAGACTTGGCAGAGCAAATTTTTTGATGGTTTGGAAAGAAATAGATTTAGAAGTGCTTTCAGGGACAGCAATTTCCCCCAAACTAGGGAGGAATACAATACATATCTCTGATGCTGTGTTGGGATCATTAAACAGTGGGTGGTCTGCAACAAAACATACACAGCAGGAAAAATTCCTGACTATAGCTGGATACTGTTCTTCGAAGCAGCAACTTAGATCATGTCCCACAGTATGTGAAAGACCCCAGCATTAATAGCTTTATCAGTATAACTACTGTAACCTAACTTGAGATTTGTCATCCTGGTGTGTGTGTGTGTGTGTGTGTGTGTGTGTGTATCTCCTTGACCCATGATTACCCAAGGAAAAAATTCTGCTTCTAGTGGAGGAGAACAGGGACACATACCGTACTTGGCTATATTCCATTAAGTGTTTTATATAACATTTTGGGGATATAACAGGTAACACAGCACATCATGCTGATGCTATCAACATGTGCAATTACCACAACTGTACAAGTCTTCTCCTTAACCAAATAAATAAATAAATAAATAAATAAATAAATATGATCTGCCATTTGCAAAACACATGCATTGCTGCCCATGTGAAATGCCAGCTTCACAAATTACACGTGAAACCAAGCATTTAATTCATTTATGTACAGCTTAACAAAGGAATTGACCATAGATGTGTAACACACAAAGACACAATCACAAGACATTAAAAGAAAATATAAGAACAACAAAATATCAGCATATACATATCCAGTGCACTGTAGATATCAATAACTACAAATACCAATCAACAAAAATTAATCTGGTAAAATTTGGATGAATACAAATGTTCATAGCATGAGACTAAAACTCATGATCACTGCTGCTTGCCAAGGCAGTGCATTCCAGAAGGCAGGGCAAATATCCATTTCTTAGGGTTATTTAGAGCCTTAAATGCTAGTATTTGCACATTAAACTCGATCCAGTAGTAGACTAAGCCTTTCAGCAAAGGTATTATATGTTGGTAGCAGTCTGTTTCACACACAGTGAAGCTGCTTTTTGTTGCACCAGCTATAGCTTCTAAACCAGCCTAAAGCACAATCCCACACAAATTAATTACAGAAAAAAATTATTGAGGTTACAAACCATTGAACCATGTAATGTCTCTCAATACCCCCCCCCCCCAACAGTGAATCTTTTTTTTTTTTTTTCAGAGACTGCAGTTTTCGGTTCAGAAGACATTTTTGATCGGTTCTCCTGAAATCAAGAACTACTCATCCAGAAGGCTTTGTCTAGCCAAAATTTAACCTCAGTTTTCTGGATTTCCTCCCAGCCCATTCTTCTGGACAGATGCTAAATCATATTAAGGTCCAGGGGGGTTACTTCACAACCACAACCAAGACTAGCTCAGACAGTTAAGTCAGGAAGGCCAAGCCTCCAGTCTAAACTGGTAATGCACTTAGTACGCAAGTTGGAAAAGCTAGGCTAAGTTAACTCCACCTAGCTTCCTCTCACTGGGCTATGTCTTATTAATACATACCAGGTTGGTTCTTACATCTGTGAATAAATAAAAGATGAGTAAGGTTTTATGAATCAACCTGACTTTGGATAACAGTACCACTTGTCCAGTGTTATCAAGAAACCTGACAGGGAACATCATCACTCTAATAGACAAGATTAACATATTTTTTATTAAATCATTTTTATTAAACATAAAAACCAACCACACACATATTTTAGCTCTCTCTCTCTCTCTCTCTCTCTCTCTCTCTATATATATATATATATATATATATATATCTACCTACAAAAAGGGATGTGGTGGCTCAGGCGGGTTACACACTGCCAATTAGTACATATTCTATACGTACTAGGGTTAGGAAGGGGCGGTGCTTCCGCACTCCCCTAACCCTAGTACGTATAGAATACGTACAAGATGGCGGCACCCTGTTCATATGGGCGCCGCCATCTTTACGTATCGGACGCTGTGCGTCTGGATGTCGCGCGCCGTCTATGACGTCACGAGTCCGCCCCAGACGCCTCGCAATGTCATAGAGGCACCGCAAAAAGAAGCACCAAAATGGAGCTTCTTTTTTGCTCCGCGCGGGAGCCGCGTGGTGTGGCTGCTGCGGCTCCCGCACGGAGCAAATGGCGCCGGCGGGAGACCGCCTCAAAGTGGTGGTCTATAACCCGCCTGAGTTAGTTAAGATGCTGACTCCGTTGATTGCAAGATCGGCAGGTTGGCAGTTCGAGGCTTGTGTGCCGCAGAATGGGGTGAGCTCCCATCACTAGTCCCTAGCAGTTCAAAAGCATGCAAATGCAAGTAGATAAATAGGTACTACTTTGGTAGAAAGATAAGCAGCAGTCTGTGCAATCATGCTGGCCACATGATCACAGAGTAGTCTCTGACAACACTGGCTCTTCGGCTTAGTAATGGAGATGAGCACCGACCCCTATGGTCAGACACAACTTGACAACCTTGTCAACGGGGAATACCTTTACCTTATATCTATAAAATACATACATAAACAATAACAAAACTATTAACTACAACTAAACAACAAAACAAAAACAGAAAACAAACAAAGCTAACACTAGTGACATCCTGCTGCCTAACTGATGAGTATATTTCCCAATGTACTATACAGTCGGCCCTTCTTATACACGGATTTTTTATACACGGATTTAAGCATACACGGATTGAAAATGTTTCAAAAAAGTATAAATTTACCTTGATTTTCCATTTTTTATAAGGGACACTATTTTGCTATGTCATTATATGTAATGAGACTTGAGCATACATGGATTTTGTTATACACGGGAGATCTTGGAACCAAACCCCAGCGTATAACAAGGGTCCACTGTACTTCATTTAAATTGTAATATACTGTACAAGTCAACCTCATGTATAAGTCAAGGGGAGGTTTTAGAGCCTAAATCATGGATTTTGATATGACCTATGGATAATTCAAGGGTAGAATGTAGGGGAGCAGAAGATTTTAACATTGGATTAAGAATAAATAATAATAAATAAAAATTTAATTTATATTTCCTGCCTCTCCTGGGTGGATTAAGGCAGGATTACAACCTAATATAAAAATACAAATAAAAGAAGGAAGGAAGTCGAGGGAAATGGGATGTTTGGTGGTCAGAGAGATCTGGAGGTGAGAAGGTTTTAACATTGGATTGAGAAGGGAATCACCACACCCATATCCCTGTCTCAAAAGCTCTTTCAGAATCACTGTCGAGGCAGCGAGAGTGAGGCATCAGGGCTGCTTTTTTAAGGACCTTTCTAAGCAGTATTACTGTATTGACGCATATATGCCAACCTCAGATTTCAGAGCCAATTTTTGAGAATAAATTATTTGACTTAGTGTCGAGTATATACGGTATTTATGCTTCTACAAACTGTGTTTAACTTACAAAACCTAAAACTGATGTATAGCCCCAATGAGACTGTAAAAAATAATAAACAATTCCCAGTCTTTATAAAAACACAAGGATTTCTCCTTAATCAACATTTTCAATTGGTTCATTTCAGCATAGAATCATAGATTTGCAAGTTGATTTATCTTCACCAGCCAATCTTCTTTCAAAGGAATCACAACATCCTTCTGTTTCTGGGCACAAACTATTCTTGCTGCAGTAATAATATATTGTATTCCATATTCTGTTTGTACAACTAACATTGCCAACAAAAGATTTCTGTATTTTAATTTTTAAAGGGTCCTCCAACATTAGATGTGGTTGAGTTCAATAATTCTGTGCTTCAATACATGCCCACCACATATGGTAAAAGGTCCCTATCTTCTGTTTACATTTCTAATATTTATTTGAACTATTTTAAAACATTTTTCTGGTGTTGTTGTTAATTGTCTTCAAGTGGTCTTCAACTCATGGCAACCCTGTGGATGAGATATATCCAAGACCCCCTCTCCGCAACTTCTCTGCTCAGGTCCTGTGGGCTCAGGCTTATGGCCTCCCTGATCAAGTCTAACCATCTTGCATGTGGTCTTCCTTTCTTTCTCCTCTCTTCCATCTTTCCTAGCATTGTCATTTCTAATTATTCATTCCTTCTCATGATGTAGCCAAAGTATGACAGCCTCAATTTAGTCATCTTGGCTTGCAGAGAGAGTTTAGGCTTGATCTGTTCTAGAACCCATTTATTTATTTTCTTGGCTGTCTATAGTATTTTCAGCATTCTTCTCCAGCACCATATCTAAAATTAGTTGATTTTTTTCCTATTGACTGTTTTTTTATTGTCCAGCTCTCACATTTGTACATGGTGATGGAGAATACAATGGCTTGGATGAACCTCACTTTGGTGTTGAGATTTATATCTTTACAGTTCTTTCATAGCTGTCCTTCCCAATCCATGTTTTCATTGGATCTCTTGACTGTATTCTCTGTTCTGGTCAATATTTGGACCAAGGTATGGGAACTCTTTCACTGTTTCAGTTTTTGCACTGTTTAGGATGAATTTTTGCAGATCTTCTATGTTCAGCATTAATCCAACTTTGGCATTTTCCTCTTTGATCTTCTTCAGTAACTGCTTCATGTCTTTGTTTCTGTAGTAGTATTGTGCTGTTTGCATATCTTAGGTTGTTAATGTTCTTCCACCTGTCTTCAGTCCTCTTGTCTCTGAGTCCAACCCTGCTCTATGTACGATATTTTCTGTGTACAGGTTGCCGACTGAGAACCATTCTCTTTCTCCATATTCTGTTCTGAGGGCAGCCACTTGTCCTCAGTACAGGTTATGCATCAGGACAATCAAATGTTGTGGCCCTCTCAATCCTCTAAGATCAAACCAAAAGTTTTTGTGATTTATGAAGTCAAAGGCTTTGTTGGAGTCAATAAAGCACATGCAGATTTTCTTCTGGAATTCTTTGGTGTGGCCCATTATGCACAGCACATTTGCAATGTGGTCCCTAGAGCCTCTTCCATTCCTGAATCAAGCTTGCACCTCAAAAATTTCACACTTCATATATGGAAGGAGTCTTTGCTGCAGAATTTTGAGAATAACTTTGCTTGCATGGGAAATCAGTGTGATGGTTCTGTAACTACTGCAATCTTTTATGTCTCCTTGTTTGTGGATGGGAACATATATTGATTGCTTCCTGTCTGTGGGCCACTGTTTTGTTTCCTTTACTTGTTGGCAGATTTTAATTAAAACTCAGCTTGACTCTGTCTCTGTGGATTATAGCAGTTCTATTGGTATGTCTTCTGTTGCTGGTGAATTGTTCTTTCCAATTGTTTGACTGCAGCTTTCACTTTGCTTTCTAAAATTAGGGGCTCATCTTTGTATTTATACATTTAATTTCTATGCTGCTTTTCTCCTAGAAAGGAACCCAAGGTGGCTCACCAATAAAACTATTTAAAAACTTTAAAATAAAAATTGAAAAGACAATTAAAATTAATTAGCTAAATAGAACACCACCAAGAACGTCTTTGGAAAGAAGTTTCTTCTTCCCATATGTCATTCTTCCTTTCACATTTTTATACAGCCCTTCTCTGTATTGTTTCAATTTTTTAAAATCATAGTCACATATTATGTTTCTCTTGTGATCGTAGAGAACTCTTGATTTAAATTTCTTCTTAAATTCTCATATCAGAAGAGGTCTCTTGTTCTTCTTTGTTGTCAGCTTCTATTTCTTGGCATTAATTGTTGTGATTCTTTCTGGTGTTAGATACCATCTATACATCATCTTATTGAAATTTTCCTTAAATAAATCATAATTCAAAATAAATTTCAAACTCTTTGTCCACATCCTTTCCCATTGTTCCATTAAAATTGCAGAACCAATATTTTGATTTGTGCAATATTTAAAATTGCAGAACCAATATTTCATCATATAATATTAATGTATTTATTGATTTCATTTATATGCTGCCTTCTGCCTAGAAGGGACCCAAGGTGGCTACATTTTACCTTTTCCCCTTCTGTTTCAAACCTCAATAATAATTTATACATTGTAGCAATCAAATGTACATCACCAGTACATAATTGAATTTCAAATTCAGATTTAGTTATTTCAAATCTTTGGATTTTTAAAACAAGTTTTAAAATTTTAAGATACAGTAATTGTCTAAAAGAAAACCAGTATAACATATGTCCTCTAAGGCCGTTTCTGCATGGGCCAAAAGGCCCATTTCCCCCCCTCTTCTGGCATTGTCCTCTTCAGAAGATGCATGGCCCAAACCCCAGACAATATGTGGCACATTCAGCACCAGAACTGGAGTATCACAATCCTTCCAGTTGATCCGTCGCTATTGCCAGTCACTTGATCTGAGGTCAGAATGAGGTGCCCAGCCATGTAACTGTCTTTAGGTGCCTCCTTTTTGACCCCAAAAGTGAGCAACCATGATGGTAGCAGCAGACATGTCAGGGAGGCTCAGCAGGATGCCTGAGCAGACAGCCATCTCCACACAGAAGGTAATGGACAAGGTCAGGGCAGCTCCGAGGCCAGAATACTCTGGACTGCTCCCAGAGCTTTACTTACTTACTTACCTACTTCATTTATAAGCAACCTTTCTCCCAATCTGCTTCCACAAATAACAAATTAAAAACATTTACAATAAAGGTTTTAAAACAATGGAAAATCCCCACATAGAACACTATAAAATCATTTAAAAATCACACAGAAGTTAAAAATGGATAAAACATACATCTAAATAAGAACCTTCCCTGCTTAACCATTAAAAACTTGTGTAGATAGAAATGTATTTGCTTGTTGGCAAAAGGAAAGCAGGAAGGGCGCAGCCTATCCTCTCACGGAAGAGAATTCCAGAGGGTGGGAGTAGCTACTTAAAAGACTCTCTGTCATGTCCTCGCCAAGAGAGACTGTATTGGTGGTGAGACTGAGAGAAAGCTTTCCCCTGAATATCTTAAGGTTCTTGTGTATGGGGAGATACAATCTTTCAAATAGTCTGGACCTAAGCCATATAGTGCTTTATAGGTCATGAACAGCACTTTTAATTGTGCCCAGAAACAAAACCAATAGCCTGTAAAACTGTTTCTACAAGATAATTATATATTCTCTATAAATGGCCCCAGTCAGTATTCTGGCCATTCTGTTTTGAACCTGTTGAAGTTTCCAAAGACATTCCCATGCAGTGCCCAATCAAAAATCCACCAGTGATATCTTTATTGGCCAACAAAAATGCAAAATATACATGTTGCAAACTTTTGAAGCATCTCTGGCCAATAAAGGTATCACTGTTTGGTGGATTTTTATTGGATTTGCTATATGGCCAACAAGGCTTCCCCTGAATGTTTTCCATGTAGAGTGTGTTACAGAAGTCCGAACAGGATGTAATCAAGGCATGTATCACTGTAGCCAGGTCTGACATCTCAAGGAATGAGCAATGTCAAGGAGATATTAGTTCATCACTTCAGACTTGAAAGAGGAGTCAAGAAATCACAATTAGAATATAGTAATTCTTACAGAACACTTATTCTTGTGTTTCAGAAACTGACATTCAGGCTGCAAGAGAGGTGTTTGGGAGTTCCCAAATATTACTATTATTGTACATAAGAATTATCTTTTTGGCCACTCTTAAGCAAAAGAGTAGTAAATCAGACGCCCTATGAAAAGTATAAGCAAGAGACAGCAACCTCCTCATTCTCCATGAGATTCTCTAATAAGAGAAGTTAAAATAACAGTTATTATGACATATAGCTACTGACAGCCCTATGTTCAGGGTTGTAGCTATGCGAGAGGGGAAAATTTAAGGCATTGCCTCCAAATAAGTATTCTGTCCCCCAAATGAAATTCTCTTTCAGTCCACAAATTTCTAGTATTGTAGAGAGACAATGAAAAATCATTCACACCTAGATTGCTTACACTTGCTGTATTTGCATTCCTTTGGTAACTTTCCTTTGGCAATTAATACAAAGGTTCATTTTCTTTAGGAATGTTGAGTAACAGACACTATGAATATTGTCAACATCTGCTTTTTGTGGGTAAAGTTCCATTAATGGTAGTATAATCTGACATTTTTTAAAGAGTGTATATCAGATGTGGCTATTTGGTGAGCAAATCTGAAAGCCATTGTATTGATATTGTTCTGTATTATACAGAAGACCTTAAGAGAACTATCCACAGATTAGTAACAAAGCTGAAATGTCTTCTTTTGGGACGACATAGGGAAAAAAGCTTAATGTTTTAGAATGCTCATTTGCTCCAGCACTTTGGGCAAAAAGCCTTACAAGTTTCCTATTCAATGCATATTAACTCACTCTGTGGTTAATGGCCACCTACCTAACACATATCTGGCCACCCGCAGTCCTGTCCAGCTGTGTAAATTATACTGAAATCAACCTGTTAAGGCAGCTGGAAATGGAATCTGGATCAAGATGAAGGGTGGGTGAAAAACAGTTCAGGAGTTTTAAAACACTTAAATTTTTCCCATCCCTATCACATGAAGCTACAAAATAAATTCATTATTTAAAAGTGGTTTTGAAGATGTTGGATCTTGGATTAAAATATGTACTACACAGCCATGGAATATATAAATTAATTCCAGTTGGTGTCACTGCAGTGACTAATATTGTGATAGTGCTATAGTTTAGAAATCTTTGGGAAAGGCTTCAGAACAACAGACAGACACTTATTATTTAAATTCAGTATGAACTGCTGAAAGTGAAGATGATGTACTGTCTAAAGAGTTGGCTTGTCACTACAGAAATCAGGTGCACATAGCCACTCAGCTATGACATGCAGTGTGTGAACTTGGACCAGTCACCATTCCTAACCTGGGAGGGTTGTCATTAGAATAAAAATTAAATATGTATTTTTGTTTGGACCAGTTCCAAATTACACAGTCCTTGTGGCAAATGAAATATTAGTTTGATGATACAAGGTGAGACAAGAATTAATATTAATACATCACCAATTTACATCATTTTAATTACAAATGCTAACTGAGACAGTGTTTTCTATAGACGGTGAATTGAGACAGAGAGATATACTCATCATCCATTATTTTATTAATAATAGCAATAACAATAACATATTTGTTAAAATATGCATATTCTGCTTTATATGAAAAGGTCTCAGAATATGATAATCTGATACTCAGATTAAGATGATGTATAAAATCATCATGTTTTAACCAGGCACTAAAATAGGGAATGCTAGTGCCAATTAGGCCTGCAAGGGGTGGTCATTTTATAAACTGACTCTGTTTATTGACATCATCACCTTGAATGCAGACTGGCAGCTAATATGATTCCTTTAAAACTGATGTTATATGGTTTCTTTATGATAATCTGGTCAGCAATCTAGTTACTGCATTGTACTAGTTACAGCAGTTTACCTTCAAAAGCTGTTCCACCCGTGTCATACCTCTCTGTGCCTTGAGATTACACTTGAGTTTTGCCGCTGAAATGCAAAGCTGGTGCTATCTTCTAGACTTGTACTAAAGTATATATGAAAGTCATATACAGAAGAGGGTTGGCTAGAGGTTTTTGACAAAATGATCTGAGGAAGATAAATTGAGACTAGAGTGTTCAGCAATAAAAATATTAATTAGAATTCCGTAATTAAAATGTTACAAAATCTTTTGATTATTTGTCTCAGAGTAGTAATAATGCATACAACTGAACCTAGAGACTAAAAAGTGCCAGGGAAGCATTCAGTTATATGGAAACCTCCCATTGTAGCCCAAAATGGAAATTACAGGATAACAATGCAGACCAGCTAGGAAGCCTTCTGGATAAGTATCAGGTCACTGGACAAAGTCTGTCTCCTAAACAGGTCAGACTTGCTCTGCAGCCCACCCTTGGAAAGAATGAGACAGGAAAGCCATCATTAATTATATTCATGGCAAGAATGGGATTCCACTTCTAGTAACAGTTTTGACTGCATGACATGTTTACTTTATGACATGTTTAAGACTTTGCCCTCTGAATTAGCAGGAACTGAATGTTCATCTTGTAGTCTACCTGGACTCCTAGATCCCTTTCACATGTAGTCTCCTTCAACCAGTTGTCCCCCATCCTATGTCTATGCATTTCGTTTTTGCACTTAGACTACATGTGAAAGGGATCTAGGAGTCCAAGCAGATCACAAGATGAACATGAGTCAGCAGTGCGATGCGGTAGCTAAAAAGGCCAATGCGATTTGAGGCTGCATCAATAGAATTATAGTGTCTAGATCAAGGAAAGTGATAGTGCCACTCTATCTGCTTTGGTCAGGCCCCACCTGGAATATTGTGTCCAGTTCTGGGCACCACAATTCAAAAAGGACATTGAGAAACTGGAGTATGTCCAAAGGAGGGTGACTAAAATGGTGAAGAGTCTTGAAACCATGCCCCTTAGGGAGCTGGAGATCATAGAATCATAGAATCATAGAGTTGGAAGAGACCACAAGGGCCATCCAGTCCAACCCCCTGCCATGCAGGAAATCCAAATCAAAGCATCCCTGACAGATGGCCATCCAGCCTCTGCTTAAAGACCTCCATGGAAGGAGATGTTTAGCTTGGTGAAGAGAAGGTTAAGAAGTGATATGATAGCCCTGTTTAAATACTTGAAAGGATGTCATATTGAGGAGGGAGCAAGCTTATTTACTGCTGCTCCAGAGAACAGGACCCAGAACAATGGATGCAAACTGCAGGAAAACAGATTTCACCTCAATATTAGGAGGAACTTCCTGACAGTAAGGGCTGTTCGACAGTGGAACACACTCCCTTGGAATGTGGTGGAATCTCCCTCCTTGGAGGTCTTTAAACAGAGGCTGTCGGAGATGCTTTGACTGAGAGTTCCTGAATGGCAGAATGGGGTTGGACTGGTTGGCCCTTGTGGTCCCTTCCAACTCTATGATTCTATGAATCAGAAACTGTCAACATAACACTCCTACTCCAGCATTGCGCCATGCCATTTCATACCAGTCCCATTCAAATGTACAGTAATAAAAGAATCATACAATTGGAAATGACTGCAAGGACTGAAATGACTGTTCAGATGACACACGTCCCCAAAGAGGCTATAAGTTGTTCCAAAGCTGTGATGAGGCAGCAGGAGATGGACATTTCAGGAGCAGATTAAATCTGCTCTTGCTGGTGGCTGATTTGGGACCATGGCAGCAGCCTACTTTGGGAGCAGGTTGCTGCGGTCCCAGCGTCATCAGCACTGGGTGGCCAGAGACCACATCTTCAGGGCTGTCTGCTTCAGCCCTTGGTCAACTTCCTCTGAACATGTTCAGTCTTTTCAACTTTCTTCTTGAACTGTAGTCCCAGAACTGTACACAGTTTTCCAGGTAAGGTCTGGCCAAAGTTAAACAGAGTAGTAGTATTATTTTTCTCAGTCTTTACACTATACTCCTGTTAATACAACCTAGAACTGCAATGGGATTTTGGGCTGCCCCAGCATGTTATTAATTTATATTTAGTTTCTAGGCTACTAAACCCCCTGCATCTTTTTCACATGTACTCTTGTCAAACTCTATGTCACCCATCTTATATTTCATTTTTCCTGCCTAAATATAGTACTTTGCATTTATCCCTGTTGAAATACATTTTTTTAGTTTTGCTTCAACACTCCAATCTGTTAAAGTGATTTTCAATCTTGATCCTATTCTCTGGGGTATTACTCTTCCTAATTTGGTTTCATCTGTAAATTTGATAAGCATGCCCTCTGTTCCATTTCCTAAATTGTTTATAAAGATGTTGAAGAAAACGGAACCCTGATTCACCCCAGTAGTTACTTCTGTCCAGAATGAAGTCCTACCATTGGTAAGCATTCATTAGGTTTCGAATGTCAACTTGTTACCAGTCCACACAATTGTAGCCCACATTTTATCAGCTTGCCTAATAAAAAATTCTCATAGGAAATCTGATAATTCTCCTGATCAACTAAGCTTGCAATTTTGTATAAAAAACAGATAAGATTCTCTTGTAGCCTTCTCCATGTACAATAAAATTGTCAGCAAAGTAAATGAAGAGTTTGTGGGACCTTACATTCTTGGCAGAGTGTGATTTCAAAAAAATATCAGAGTGGTTAAAGTCTTCCATTTTCCTTTACTACTTTATCTCTTCTTTTGAAAGTCCATCTGTCCCAGGAATGCATCATCCAAATCTTCAGTCTGACTTGAGTGTCTGTAGCAGAGTGATGTCACTGTGGTTTTCCTCCTCTTTAATTTTTCCTAAATGCATTCAACATGTTTTCCATGTTTTAAATCACTGATCTCCTCAAAGGTGCCTGTGTCATGCTCTTTCATTTTTTTTTCATGAGGTATACCCAATTACATGGGATACATTTTCATAATCTTGTCTGAAAGCAGATCTTGAGAAAGACTGGTATTCAATTTGTGTCTATCATTTCTGAACTTTCATGCACTGCAGTGATGTTAAAATTATCCCCTTCAAAAATCCAATTTAAATTTGGTCAGTTATTTGCATTGTAGCTGGAATAGCCTTTTCTATTTAGGATGATATTCTGAGGGCATAAAACTATATTCCAAATCCCTTTGGTAGAATTTGGGCACACAGGACATAAAATAGTCAGAAATGGTGCTACCACACCCTTGTAACTATAGTTTCAATCAACATACACAAAATAAACTAGGAGCATGTGACTATGGAAAATTAAATTCTTAGTAGACTACACCCAGCTGCAAAATCATGCTGCTACAGACAATAATTACAATCTGTACTATAATGAGTTTTGCATTTGGCTTTTCTTTCTTAAGCAAAGTCTCCTAAAAGTGTGAAAGTATATTATCAAACAATGTATTTTACATCTCTTAAAGTTGTCATTCATCCAGATTTACTGTGGAAATGTTTTTTGTTTATAGTCAATCAGTACTTCACATCTTATTGTTACTTTAGTGGTAGTATTATTATGAACAGCTTTCAGAGTCTTAATTGGTAGAAATGAAGAGCAGGAACACAATCTTAAAAACTACACTATCCTATAATTTTTAACTCATAGGTCATGCCAGTGTTATAGAAACTACAGCTCATGTTCTTTTGTACTGTCAATTCTATAAGGACATTTGCCATCAGCTGATTACCCCTCTTTTAATCAAATATCCTGGATATACTGATACTTTTTATTTACAATATCTGTTGGACAATCAGGACCCAAGTGATGTACAGTGGACCCTTGTTATACGCTGGGGTTTGGTTCCAAAATCCCCCGTGTATAACAAAATCCGTGTATGCTCAAGTCCCATTAAATATAATGACATAGCAAAATGGTGTCCCTAATAAAAAATGGAAAATCAAGGTAAATTTATACTTTTTAGGAACATTTTCAAACCGTGTATGCTTGAATCCGTGTATAAAAAATCCGTGTGTAAGAAGGGCCGACTGTACTTAAGGTAGCAAAATTCTGTTATTGTCATGGCCAGCCACGAGGAGGACTCGGAGGACTTGGCTCCTCAGGTACAGGAGGAACCTGAGGCTGTGCCAGGCCCCAGTTCTGCCTTGCCAGGTCCCAGCTCTGCTCTCCCAGCCCCAGTAGATTTGGCTCAGCCAGACCCTAGCTCTGTGGTATCTTCTCCAGTGGAGCCCGGGGCTCAGCAGCCCAGCCTTGCCCCAGTAGAAGTGCCAGACTTGGGAGACATAGAGCAGCAGAGCATTGAGATTCCTACCTTCAGCCAGAGGAGATCAGAAAGGGCTTGCCTCTGGTGTTCCAAGAGGCTTGCTGAGAAACTCTCATTAGGCAATCAGAAGCTGTGATAAGGGAGCTAGATATAAGACACCTGGCAGATGCTGAGCTCTCTTTGTCAGAGTCTATTAGTTCTCATTAGTGAATGCTGCTTGATCTGACTCCTGGCTTTCTAGACCTTTGACTGCCTTTGAATCCTTGACCTCGGACCGGGCATTTGACCAACCCTCTGGCACTCTTGACCTTGGACTGGACTGGGAGTATTGCTCTCTGTAATCCTGAACTTTGGACTGGCTAGTGGCTTAATCTATTGAATGTCATTTGGCATCATTGCTTGAGGAACTGCTTCTTGGCAGCTCGGTGTGGTTTTCTTTTGCCAAGCAGGCTCTTATCAGCCATGTGAGTGTGTGTTGGCAGCATTCCCAGACAGTTATGTGCAAAATGCATCCCAGACAGGCTGATGATAGCTGGTGGAATTGGACTCTGATGTTTGTTCTTTGAATCCTTGACTAATAATTGTACTGTACAATTATTATTTTATTATCCTTTTATTTATTATATTTTACACTGGTCAATGAGTGAATAAACAACTTACTATCTCATAGGTCACTTAGACAGAAACAAAATCTACTCACTGTGAATTTGGTAGCATAGTGTGAAAGAAAATGATTTTTCTGCAATGTTTTCTGCAATACCATGCTGGTGTACCTATACTGTTAGCAGGCTTTCCACAGGCAAGTGGCTGGCCACTGCGCAAACAGAATATTGGTCTGACCAGCATGGATCTTTTTATGATCTTATGAAACATATGTTCACACTCATTCATTTTGTCTCTTTCACATACATCCCCCCCCACAATGGCCCACTTTTCATTAGAATAATTAGAAATAGGCAATGCTGAAACCTTTCCACACTTAGCAATCATACTTGCGGTTTCCTCACCTGAGAAGACAGTAATCTTAATGAGGACCATTGGGCAGGGATGCTAAATCCACTCTCCTCTAGTTGACTGTGTTCAAGATACAGGTAGCTGTCTCCCCAGTACTAATACAGTGGACCCTTGTTATACGCTGGGGTTTGGTTCCAAGATCCCCCGTGTATAACAAAATCCGTGTATGCTCAAGTCCCATTAAATATAGTGACATAGCAAAATGGTGTCCCTAATAAAAATGGAAAATCAAGGTAAATTTATACTTTTTTGGAACATTTTCAAACCGTGTATGCTTGAATCCGTGTATAAAAAATCCGTGTATAAGAAGGGCCGACTGTAGTTCTATCATGTGAACTGATGTTTACATGCAAATATTTCACCAAGTAGTCAAGCTAACTCTGTCCTCCTGGAAACAAGCCCAGTTGATTTAGCTTTACTGTCTGGAGAAGTAGAGAACAAACCATATCTATCTGATATCCCTTCAGGTTTTCAATATTTCCAGATCAAACACATTTGGGGAATGAAACAAGACAAAAAGTTTAAGATACACAACACATTTCACCCCTTCCTCCTTTCAGTGGACATGCAGGGTGACATCGCAACGAAAGGCAACACTTCTATATTTTTAATACATTTAACAATGGTACTGAAGAAGATAGTTCAGCTTAACCTTGATATATAGCAAATTTCAGGGTGATAATAGCTGTTCCACACAAGATATGTCTATGTATGGAAACTTAGTACCAGAGATGGGCAAAATATGGACTTATTTGCAGTCCCATGCCTCTCCTAGACTCCCTCACCCCGCTGCATTTTTCCCATCAAAAATGTTCAATTTCTGGCCTTGGAAACTTCCAGGAGTGCCCATTTTGTATTAAAACAATGTAAGACAGTCCACTCCTCTTGTTGCACCTCCATAATTCTCCAAAATGGCTTTTATGAAATGTGAAGGACTTTCAGATTCTTGCAGTTTTGATTCTTCACCTTTTTTTTTTTTGTTGAATTCCTATTTCATTTCATTATCTTTAACTGCTCCTTTTTCAAATATACAGCAATGTATTTTGTAAGGTACATAATAGAATCATTAAATACTCAAGATTAAAATGTAATAATACATATATGCACATGCACACATATTACGGTAAAAACAGAACTAAAAATGAGTAGCTGAAGGCAGGCTTCCACCTTCTTCACCCCTTCACGTTCCTCAGTATCTGATATGCAGATGCATATTGTCATGTGGTCATCATAAGTTGACAGGTGACTTGAAGGCACAAACACACATTGTTTCTGAGTCTGGTAACCAGTGACAGCTCCATCCACCATAAATTCTATTTCGACTAGCTACAATTTGTTATGTCTGAACCAAGAAAACTGTGATTATTTTTAACTATGGTTTCTTGAAGGAAGCTGACTTCAAGTATTTAATGATTCTGGCTCATTTCAATCAAGCACAGTTAATACTGTAATGATAGTTTGCAAGCACAACAGTAACAATAACCAAACATAGTTAACTGAAAACTGAAAGTCAAGCTTCTAATCTCTTCCTCGCAGCTTTGGCAGAGTGCAAAATGGTAGGGGAGTCTGTCCACTTAATGCTAAATTACAGTTCAGTAATCTGCATCATCTACGCCATCAGAATGACTGTTTCACATAACTTGAAATTAACTAGTCACCGATAACAAATTAATTATAATTACTTTTTACAGTTGTATTTCTATTTTAATGCAACAAAGGATAACCTATTTGCAGTGGAACTGTAGTTGTTAGTTTTCGTAACTGTCCCATATTATTGGATAAGTTTCCATTTGTGCAGCCTGAGGATGTGGACAGGATCCTTGGAGAAGTGAGGTTCTGCTAGATCTTTCAGCAGCTCTCAATACCATCGAACATGGTATCCTTCTGGACCACCTTTCTAGGATGAAACCTGGGGGCATTGCTATGCACTTGTTCTGGTCTTTCTTGGAGGGGCAAACCCTGAAGGTGATGTTGGGGAATTCCTGTTTGGCTCCTTTGCTGCTCGCCTGTGTGGGCCCACAGGGTTCTGTGCTGTCCCCCATGTTATTTAACATCTACATGAAACCCCTGGGAGAGGTCATCCAAAGTTTTGGGGTGCAGTGTCATCAGTATGTGGATGACACCCAACTCTGTTGCTCTTTTCCATCTGACTCCACGGAAGCTGTGCTGAACCAGTGTCTGCTGTCAGTAATGGACTGGATGAGGGCAAACAAATTGAAGCTTAATCCACACAAGACAGAGGTGCTCCTGGTCAGTTGTAAGGCAGATCAGGTAATTGGGGCTGTGCCTGAGCTGGATGGGGATATACTCCCCCTGAAATCTCAAGCTCGCAGATTGGGTGTGCTCCTGGGCTTCAGTCTGAGGCAGGATGCCCAGGCTTCAGCAGTGGCCAGGAGTGCATTTGCACAGTTAAAACTAGTGTGTCAACTACTCCCATTCCTTGAGACATCAGATCTGGCTACGGTGACACATGCCTTTATTACATCCTGTTTAGTCTACTGCAATGCACTCTACATGGGGCTGCCTTTGGAACCTGTTTGGAAACTTCAGCGAGCTCAAAATACCGCAGCCAGAATGCTGACCAGAGCCAGTTATAGTGAGCATATAACTCCTGTATTGAAAAAGTTTCACTGGCTACTGGTTCATTTCTGAGCATAATTCATGGTGCTGGTCATGACCTATAAAACCCTACATGGTTTAGGTCTGGATTATTTGGACACGAACCAGCTAGAGCCCTAAGATCTTCAGGAGAAGGCTTTCTTTCAGTCCTGCCACCATCACAGGCTCACCTGGTGAGGTCCCACCCTGTGGAACTCCCTTCCACTGCAGACTAGGCTGACCCCCTCCCTGCTGGCCTTTTACTGCAAGCAAAACATTTTTATTCAAGCAAGCTTTTTAAAATGATGCAAGCCTGGTGTTACTGGGAATGGTGGTGGTTTAAATTATTTTTTTAACTTTTGTTTGTTTTAAATTTTAACCTTCTAGTGTTTTTAATTGGGTTATTTTAATTGTTTTAAACATATTATTTTAATATTGTTTTATATTGTGAGCCACCTTGAGTCCCTTTTTTGGGAGGAGAAAGGCGGGATAGAAATAATATAAATAAAATTAATTCCTTCTATATTTAAAGTGTGCATGTGGCCTCACTATATATGTGTGGTTTGTACCACAAACCAGTAGTTATAGAATTCTGATGCTGCTATCAAAAGTAACTAAAATTACTATTATTTATTTGAATAACAGAAAATACATTTCTCATTATGTAAAATTTTTTTAAAGTTTACATTTCATTTAAAACCAGTAACTAATTTTTGGAGCAAGTAGGCTGCAAATCGAAACTGCTAACTATTTTTCAAAATCAACATTTCAAGTTCACCTTACTGTCTATTTGTTCCAAGAGCGAATCAGGCTGATCTTAGTTTAAGTTACTTTTGTTTTATTGCTCAAGTTATGTATGGAAAACGGATAAGATACAGGTGGTGCTCACTTCAACCACAAGGTAGTATCTAGATGTTTTTTAAAACGATGCCTGGCAAAGGCAGCAATAAACCATTCTCCTCCTTTCCTGAGAGCATGTGAATTAGACTTTCAACCTTTTTATGGCACTGAAATCATATCTGCACTGTATAATTGATGGAGTTTGATATCACTTTAACTGTCATGGTTCAATGCGATGGAATTCTGAGAATTGTACTTTTTGTGGCACTAGATGAGGAGACTAAATGTCTCACAAAACTACAATTCCCAGACTTCCATAGCATTGAGTAATGGCAGTTAAAATGGTGTCAAACTGGATTATTTCTGCAGTGTGACTGCAGTCTGAGTATATGATTATGTCCTTTTACACCATTTAAACAGTGCATTTTGTGAAGTTAGTGAAACTTGTAAAGCCTTTATGCTTATATGTACAAATATAAGATTCATGGGAGGAATAAAAACTTTCCATTTTTCCAGATGAACAACAACAAGCCAGCTACTTTTAATCTTTTAAGTGTATGCAATTTTTAGGATAATTTTCTACAGGAAAAATGTTCTCCTAAAATTGAGAAACCAAGTCTTCCACCAGCTGTTATTTTAATTTACCCTCTCTTTTCTGAGAAAATCTACTAATAAGAGTATTTCAAATATTTTTTCCTTCTTTTTAAATGAAAGCAAGACAGAAAAATGCAATGTAATCAAGTTTGCTGTTCAATTGTTTCATAGTTCCCAACAAAACAAAAAACATTATGTTAGATCTTAAAGAGTTTATGGTAAGCTTTTATTTAAAACATAAAGGAATAAACCAAATCTGCCATTCTAATGTTCATTTGGATTTCACAGGAATTTAGGAGGTATTTGTGTACATACAAACAATGTACTGTTCAACTGACAGATAATTGTTCACTTTGTGGAAGGTGGACAGGAATCTTAATTTGTACAGCCCCATGTTATCCTGTTCAAATCAAATCTGCAAACCGATGGTTCTTTGTTGATCACATACACACATCAGTAAGAGATTTCTTTCATTGCATCAGTTCACTTAAAAGAAAGGAAATAATCAGGAGGTGGTTGTTAAGTCATGCTGGTACCACATAAGGTTTGTAAACTGAGGAAGCCTTTGATTGAAGCAACATTACAGCAATTAAATGTTTTGAGAAGTTTCAAAGATGAGGAGCTAGATGTTCTGCAGAGTGATTTGGGGGAGAGAGGGCATTCTTTCCCCACAAAAGTATCTCAATGTGATACTGCTTGGGGGCAAGCTGGTCATGGGTTTGATTGAAAGGTCGAAATTGCTCTGAAAATAAAATGTTTGGTCTGGAAGGGATTTTTTTTCATCCTTCGTCCCACATGAAATTCCTATTAACATCAATGGGGCTTACTCCCTGATCACTGTGTATAGGATTTGCAGCCTCAGACCACATTTACAGGTAATACTTAAACTACCCTTTGTCTTTCGCATGCCTTTAAAATGCCTTGTGGTCCTCTCTGGTGTAGTTTCAAACACATGAAACAGTAATTTTTATTGGAAAGGAAACTGCAGGCAAGAAATTGGGAGACGATTAGGACTGGGAAAGGCAGCTATGAAAGAGCTAGACAAGTTCCTAAAGTGAAAAGATATACAACTGAACGTTAAAATGAAGATTGTTCAAGTCACTGTATTTCCCATCATTATGTATGGGTACAAAAGCTGGACAGTGAAGAAAGCTGATAGAATGAAAACCAACTCATTTGAGATGCCATGCTGGAAAAGAGTTCTGTGGATACTGTGGATGGCTAAAAAGTCAGATAAATGGGCCCTGAAACATATCAGATATGCACTCTCTAGAAGATGGAATGACTAAATTGTGGCTACCATATTTTGAGTACAACATGAGAAAATATAACTCATTAGAAAAAACAATAATATTGGAAAGATAGAAGGCAGTAGGAAGAGGGGAAGAGCACCACAGATGGATAGATTCAATCAAAAAGAACATGTCTCTAACTCTGCAGGAACTGAGCATAGTACTGAGGATAGGGTGTTGTGAAGATGCATCATTCACAGGGTCATCAGAGGTCAAAGTCGACTTGAGGGCAGTTAACAACAAATTTTGGCCCTAAACTATTTAGGATTTTAGAATATTAATTGGCCTAAAAACCAGAGACTGCCACTGAGATTCTGGCTTCAGTTACTTTGGCTAGGACAAAGACAGGGGAATACCAAAAGCTGCCCCATCCATCAGATCAGAAAGTGTCTGGCTCTGGTCCAAGGTTTTGCATATGTGCAAAAAGAAAGCTTGTTTTCCAAACCGCTTTCAGAGTATTTTCAGGGCCCCCAAACAGTTTCATAACTAGAACCTGCTTTATGCACATGTAAAAGCTTTTCATAGAATCCTAGAGTTGAAAGAGACCACAAGGACCACCCAGTCCAACCCCATGCCATGCTAGAACACAGAATCAGAGCACCCCCAAAAGATGGTCAAAAATGGCCTCTGTTTAAAAACCTCTAAAGAACGTGACTCCCCCACACTCCGAGTATACATATTCCACTGCCAAACAGCTCTCACTGTCAAGAAGTTCTTTCTATTGTTTAGGGGAAATCTCTTTTCCTGTAGTTTACTCATCCTAGATTATAAATTTACTCATAAAATGACATAGCAAAAATGCCTTTTTAGGTTATCAAAGTCTTTTCACAACTTAAGTGTAAAATAACATGTAAACTTTACTTCAAAACCAATGAAATAACCCTGCCACCCTAGATTATAAATTTACCATGTTTGAATCCATTGCTCTGGGTCCTATTCTCTGGAGCAACAGAAAACAAGCTTGCTCCAGCCTCAGTATATCCATTCAAATAATTAAACAGGGCTATCACACCACCTCTTAACCTTCTCTTCTCCAGGCTAAACATACCCAGCTCCCTAGGTCCTCTCCTCATAGGGCATGGTTTCCAGCTGCCCATTCCTGGGAAGGTTGGAGTGAAAAAGATATATAGCTTCTCTCTCCCCAGAAACTTTTAAAACTAACACAATACAGAAATTGTAGGTTGTACTAGCAGTGCAGATTCCCTAGCCACTAAGTACTCTGCAGCATTAGCTCAACTGCAACACTGATAATCCAGCTTTACACCTACATGATTCTTCCTGCTTATTCCCTTACCAAGGAAATCCTTATAGCTCACTTTCTGGAATTTCATCATTAGTTAAAACTATATAATTAGTTAAAACTGTATCAAGATGGGACTTGATTAATCTTCTGTGAATTACTAAACAGTCTTCTTCCTTTCCTTTTGTGCTATATTGTGATTTAGTGTACTGTGATTTTACTAATACTGGCTATGGGTCATTATGGGTGTTACAATTGTCAGTGGATAGGTAGACTATAAATGGTTATAAATTCAAATGGTAATTTTTGCTCAAAATGATCCAGGTAAGAACTGTATTGGTAGATTTCATTCATGAAGAGGCGAACATCCTGTGCTTAATCACAAGCAACACCACTTTTTATTAACAAAACTGCTAGATTTATTCATGTTGAATGGGAAAAAGTACAATATTCATTTTACTTCAAAAAAATTACTTAAAATATATGATGAAAATGTCTTACCTTGACAAAAAGTAGCATTAATTCTCTTGTAACCTTGTGGACAGTCCACTACTGGGCTATATCCAGAGTAAGCTAAATTTGAAGAGAAAAAAGCACTAGTGAATTAGAAATTACAAAATCTATGGGCCCAAACAGACAGGCCAAAATAAAGCTTCTTTGGGTCACTTTGGAGGTATGCTGTTTAAATGACACATGCATCTTAAGAGGCCCAAAGCTGCGCTCCAGTCCTTAGGACAAGAGCATGGCTTTGGAGCGGTTTCCAGCCTTTTAGGATGCATGCATCATTTCAACAGCATACCTCCAAAGTGACCTGAAACATCTTTATTTTGACCTTTCTGTTTGGTCCCTAAGTGATCTAGACTGTAGTTTGGTGCATTGGAGAACTACAGTGTACTTTCATGCTTCTTCCTCTCTCTGCTCTTATACACCAATTCTCTCCTTTATTACAGACTGTTGTACCCACTATTTGCCACATCAGCTGAGTCAGGTCACTGTGGTTAAAAGTAATGTTTAATCAGAGCTTGGAAAGGTTTTCTCTTGGTCTAAAACTTCCAGAATCCCCAAGTCAGCATGGCCTCTGTGGGGATTCTGGGGTTACAGCTTAAAAGTTAAATTTTCCAAACTCTGCCTTTAATATATCTTTTTAAAAGGGCCTAAATACTGTGGGCCCTTGGTATCTGCTGGGATTTGATTCCAAGATCCACTCCCCCACATGGATAACAAAATCTGTGGATGCTGAAGTCCCATTAAATGCCATGACATAGAAAAATGGTGTCCCTTATAAGAAATGGCAAAATCAAGGTTTGCTGTTGGGAATTGATATTTTTTAAAAATATTTTCAAGCCATGGATAGTTGAATTGGTGGATATAGAGGGCCAAGTGTATTCTGAAGGTACCAGACTCTGTCTGATCTTAGAAGTCAAGCAGGGTCAGCCCTGGTTAGTACTTGGATGGAAGACTACCAACAAATACCAGGTGCTGGAGGCAACATTTCAAAGGAAGGAACTGGGAAAAATACCTCTGAGTATTCCATGCCTAAGAAAATCCTATGAAATTCATTGTTCACCATAACTCAAGTTCAGACCTGCAAAGATCTGTGATTTTTACCTGCTGTCTAGTAATAATAACTCTAATTATTAATAGTTTAAAAATGTCTCAAAGATGGCATGGAAAATATTTCAGTCACAAGGCAAGGTCATGAAGTTCAGAAAACTATAAAAGATGCCAAGAAACTCCTACTTTCATCCAACATAATTACTGTCCAGTGAGTAGTTTTACTTTAGTCAAGGAAGACATCAAAATGTCATGGGAATAAAGTGACCCTGAATCAGCATCCTGTGAATGAGTCAACCACAAGGCACAGATACTAGTTAAATGTCAAAAGTGTTAACAGCTTGCTCAGTTTCCTCTTAATATTTACTGGAGATCTATGAGATGAGTTCATTTTCTTAGCTTCATAAGAAATTAGTAAGCATACAAATGCTTCCCTTCACAAACTAACTATAGAGAGAAGGGAGTCAAATATGAGAGGCAGCAAATCTTCTTTGCCTTGTAACTGCATCATGAAGAACTGTATTTCCACATTTGTGAACACCACGCTAATGACTTAAATAGGTGCTGTTTCGGCTCTTTATCATGGCCACAAACTAACTGCATATCTGAAAAATAACAGTAGCATACAGCACAGAAAGAGTTCATTTTAAAGCATAAAAGTTTTATTCATATCCCCATTTTCTCTTTGTAAAAACACACACATGCTTATATATGTTTAAAAAATGACACATATAGCACAAAACTGGGAGGTGGAAAAGAGATCTGAAACACACATACCTGGTTTTTTTTGGACACTTTTGGCATTTGTTAAAACCCCAGGAAGTACCCACAGTCCCACAGCAATCTTCTTGCTTTGAGAGGCCAGGAAGTGCTTTACCACACTAGAAAAATAAAATTGAGGAATCTCAAGTTAACACTGCTTAAAAACAAAACAGCTCTATAACAACACCATCTTGATAATTCCCCACATCTAAATGGCCATTAGTAGCTTTTTACATTCACCACAGCCTACTCAATAACTTGAAATGCCTCCTTTGTCTCAATCGCAGCCTTCATACCTTACCACAGGAGCATAGGAGATTCTTCCCCATGGTTTTATCTTGTCCTACCACAGTAATGTCCTGATGTGACGACAATAAGGACCACTGGCCCTACCATATAGTTCTGGCTTCTAAACCTGGTTGCTTTGTCTCATGCCAGCACAGTAAAGTTACTAAAAAGTATTTCCTCAATTACTGTGACAACATAGGAAAGCGTCCTTACACAGAGCAGTCCTGTCTGATTCAGCCAAATAAACTATACAGTGAAAGATTACATTCAGGCAGTGGTGTGGATGCAAGTTCTTCACCATGGATTCAAGCCCCTATTTGTGTGCTTTACCTGTGCTATCTTAAAAAGCTTCTGCAAATTGGTTAGTGAAATCACATTAAAATGTTGCCCTACACTGAAAAGTTGGGATTGAGGAAGTAAAATAGGCCATGTGATTATTTTCTGTCTGCTCCAATTTACCCCCCTATTCAGTTAAATGCACATTTTAGAGTTGCAAGAGTAATGACTCTCATAACTACCACTCTCTGTGATGGCCTAGAGAAAATGCTCAGTCTGTTAGCAACTTTAGCCAAGTCAGCCCGTTATGGAGGAGTTTTGTACATCCTCAACTTCAGAATAAGGGGCTCGACAGACCGACCCTTTGGAGCGGCCTGCAGCTTCCCCTTTCCTCACGGGATCAGGGCTGCAGCAACTACACGCCCCGGCCCCAATTTAGCCTTTCTGCAGTGCAAAAAGAAGCTGCAAATGTGGCTCCTTTTTGCACCACAGAAAAGGCGCCCTAGCTGATGTGGCAGCGGCTTTTCACTGCTTCTTCAGCATCCCACCATCTGGTCAGGCAAGTGGCATGGGGGCGAAGTCAAGGTGGATGGCATGCAGTTGCCATGCCCCCACTCTACCTGCATGCTGGCACTTTATGCCAGTATGTTGAGCCCCTAAATTCACCTCTGAATGATTTGAACATGCCACACTGAATGCTGGATTTAAAATGACATGCCAGGAGCAGATTGTAGCTGCTTGTGCCCTGCTTACTGGCTCAACAGAGTGAAAAATAAGCTGTCAAAAATGGCATTCAGGATTCAGCTAAATTGCTGCTAAGAGAGAAGAATTAACATATCTTCTTTAAAAAGAAGTTGCAGGTTTACAAAAAAATGCACAACTGCATAAACAGCAATAAACTGTCCTAAAAAGATCCTGGGCAAACTATAGGGAGTAAGTCATTGACTACTATGGGGAGAAGAACCAAGAACTTTCTTGGCTAGGAAAGGAGACAGGCCCATAAGCAAATGATGATGTAACAGACATTGCTCTTGTTTGTCACAAATATTCAGCAAGCCAAAAAAATCTAATCTTACTTAATCCATATTTTAGGATGGATAATATGTTCTGAAAGACCTATCTTCTATTAACCATCTAATTAAAAAGGTTGTATGTACAGCGCTGTGTAAATTTACAGCACTATATAAATAAAGGTTAACAACAACAACAACAACAACAACAAGTTGAAGAAAAGGAAGGGCACAAAATAGCATTATCGCACTTTTGAGAAACTGACCAATTTATGATGTTGTGGCATCATGAACATCAGAAATTGGTATTGTATTACCACAGACTTTTGTAGAGAGATCGTTCCATGGATTAAACTTTTTTGTCATAGCCACCACATGCTGAACTAGCCCTAATGGATTGCACTGAATTAATTTTTTTCATATAGCATTTCTAACAAAGCAATATGCAAACACAAAATTAGACAACAGATTTCCAGCCAATTTATTCATTAGTATGCTGCAATCCAATTAATTTCTTATTAATATATATAGCATTCCTCTCCCTCATTCTTCTTATAAGGAACAAACATTGCTATAATTTCTTCCTTATCGATCCCTATGTTCAATCTTATGTTAAAATATTTCTAGTTACTAATCTCACTGCCAAGTTTATGCTCTGTTTATTATGCTGTTGCTGGAACCGTGAAGACAGACACACCTTTCCTCTCTCTGAATAACTTGCATGTAGAGTAGATACAGATCTAAAAACTTAAATTTGATTTTGAATTCACAACTACAAATCCATAATATAAATATTCAGAAAGTATCCGTTCTTAGGGTTTTCAGTAAGAAATCTGAGCTTCCGAAGCACACGTTTTGAATGTCATCAACAGTTCCACCTGAGACTTTGTCAAAACTTTAACTTTGTAACTTAAGAAATTAGTTTCAATGTGAAAATGTTCAAGATTGCTTGCGGACCCAGTGGTGAGTGTGGGACTTTGATTTTAGCAAGAATGGGGGCAGACCACATTTTGTTGGGACAAAAAAAGGCTATTATTATTATTATTATTATTATTATTATTATTGGTTATAACTGAATAGGCTTGGCCTACAGCATGGCTCCAGAACCAGCCTTTAGTAATCCCACCTGCTGGCCAATAGCAACCCATTTACTGATAAGTAAACCCATCTGCTGGCCAACAGAAGCCCATTTATCCAACCTGCTTTCTGTGTATCACTGAAACAACAGATGTGGAAATCCACTCAGGCAAAAGCCAATGTGTGGTTCCCCTGCCACCCAGGAGTGAAGAGAACCATCTAATCCTGAGCAGGGTATGATATGGTTGCCTACATCTCCAAGGTCCCTTAAGGAGACCCATACTAGTATGAGGGATACACAGACCATGCCTATCCCCCAACTGTATCTGCTGCCATGCCAAAACCACCCCATGTTGTGACAATCAGTGTTAGTAGTGGGATCCATCCCATCAACAAATCAATCATGTATACACAACTGCCAAAACAGAAGGTGGGTGGGTAGGGACAACAACAGAAGCTGACTGAATATATGAGATACATATGGAGCACTGTCCCGTCAGCCTGCCTCTGGTTGGTTGCCCTTCCTACTCCATATCAGAATGTAGAAAAACCATGTGGACCTTTGGCAAAGAGAAATAACCCCAGCACCTAGAACATAGTGCCTATCCTCTCTTCTGCAATCACAATCCACAAATAGTAATTGCAATATCAAGTACATTTCTTATCAGTGAACTAACACTCCCTAAGTGGTTTACAACGTCTCAGACAATTGCCCTAAACAAGCTGGGTACTCATTTTACTGATCTACAAAAGGATGATGGACACTGATAAAAAAATTCAAGATTATGAAGAGGAAACCTCGGAATTCTCAAAAAATTTATTAGATACAGCAAACAAAAAGATACCATATAAATTCCTCAGAAATTTGGAACAGGAGAAAGAACTGTCACAGATACAATGATAAAATGGGCATCTGATTTAGGGCACACAATACATATGGACAGTTGGAAATCAGCCTGTGAAAAAACAAAGAAATTCACAAAATCAGAAAGTCTTTGGGAAAAATTTTGGAAGATGGAACATAGGTGACATTTGACCCCTAATAAAATGGCTAAAGTGTACAAAACAGACCCAGAAACTTGTTGGAAGTGTGATAATACACCTGGAACTTGGATTCATGTATGGTGGAAATGCCCAAAATTAAAACTTTACTGGAAAACCATACATAGAGAAATTGAACAGATGTTACAAATTAATTTTGAAATGTGTCCCAAAATGTATTTGTTAAACATGTTAGACAAACTTTCTACACAAAACAAGATCAAGCACGGTTGAATCTTACTATATTTAGTAACTGCCGCCAGAACTACATTAGACCAATTTTGGAAAACTCATGAGACACCTGATCTTGAAACATGGTGGGAGAAAGTTTTTGAAATGAGGGAGATGGACATTTTAACAGTCGTTTATCTCATAAAGACATTACAGTAATAGAAAAAGCGTGGGACCCAGTATTGACAAAGTGCAGATATAGACAATAAAGGGTGCAGATCACGATATGACAAACGCCTCTTATGTAATTTTACATTTGATCAGACTTTAGTAATATACTTCGAGGTAACAAGAAAACATTGAACAAGGGAAAAAAGAGATGTGTGACAACATTATGTACAGAGTTGAGAGTTGATTTCAAGTTAACTATGGAAGTATTTGTACAATTTTACAATGTATTCTCTGAAACCATGAAAGGGTATACTGTATATCCGTAACATGGTGAAATGGAAACTTCTTTTTTAGCTCTATGTAAATAAAATGTTGTATAAAAATAAAAATAAAAAAACAAAACAAAAGGATGATGAAGGGCTGAATGAACGCTAGGGCCCTACTTGGAATCGAACTCACAACCTCATACCGCCAAAGCTCCTAAATAGTGCTCACAGTGAAACAAACGAGTTAGAGATGACTTGTTAGCATAGACAGTCAGTTTTGATGATTATAAATGTAGGGTTTTATTGAATTTCAATTCCAATTATAATTTATGTCAACATTAATAACAAACAATACTGTTCCTTATTTTAGCAAATCAGAACAGTAAACTAAGATGAATGAACCCAAGTGCTTGAGCGTATCCATTGTCACTGTAATTTTTTTAAAAAAAACATTAAAGTCTGGTATTTCAGAACTGATCAGCTATTATAATCAAACTATAAAGTTCCATTATAAAATATTTGATGTTACACAATGGCTTTTCATCTCAGCAGAGTAGTGAATCCAGGGCTGCATCCAGACTGGTTGGTTTGGAACCGCTTTAATTCTTTCTAGTTCAAGGCTATGGAATTCTGGGAGTTGAAATTTGTTGTGGATGCAGAGCAGAGCTTTGGGTCTCACAACAAACCAACTCCCAGAATTAAAGTGGTGCCAAACTGGGTTAAAGTGGTGCCAAACTGGGTTATTTCTACAGTGTGGATGAAGCCCAGGTTCTACTATGAGCTTTAAAAGAACTGTTCAAGGTGCTCAACCTACATGGGGGATATGATTCAATAACTTGGATAGTTCCTTCAAAGTTCAGATTAAATCCAGAGTTCACTCATAAATAACAGACATCAGAGCAACTTCTTACCACTGAAATGTACTGCCAAGCCTGGAAAATAGCACCTTTGTATAATGTTTCCCAGGAAAGCTGAAGAACTGCAGTTGACTGAGAATGTTAAAGATGGTACTGAAGGACCATGAGCTGCACAAATTGACTACTAATACAGTATTGGCCTATGTGGGCTATATAAACTAAACCTACTTGACCTTTTATTGATGGGACAAGATCATTCATTAATACAGGGAACACTGATGATTTGTGATCATCAATGGCTAATACAAAATAACTTTGCTGCACCAACACTGTCACCATATTTTTGCTTTATGATCATTTACTGGCTTATTCATATTAACATTCATGACTTAAAACCTCAGGGTGGCAACTTGATGCAAGTCTTGGGGCCCATTTACACTACACAATTACAGCACTATTATTCCACTTTAATTGTCATGGTTCCATTCTATGCAATCTTTGGGTTTGTGCTTTGGTGAGGCACTAGAACACTCTGGTTGATAATTCAAATTGTTTCTCCTTAAACTACAAATCCCAGGCTTCCATAGAATGGAACCATGACAATTAAAGTGGAATAATAGTGCTATAACTGTGCTATAATTGTGTAATGTGAATGGGCTCCAGATTTACAATGACCTTATGAACATTTTAAAATCAATAAACCTTAGTAGTAGTTTCATTTATTTATTTGATTAAATTTATATCATGCCTGTCTATCCAAAATAGTGAGTGCCCAATGGTCCTCAACTTCTAGTGCATGTGTGAGCATTAAAGCAGGGACAAGATCTAAGAACAATGGACAGGGACAACTTAAATTATGTGCATAAGAACAACAGTGAAATACCAATACCAAATAGCAATTAATTTCCATGACATGCATATCAGGCCTCAGAGAACTGGACTATGGAAAGCCTAATCTAGACAATGTTTGGATCCATCATGACATGATGTTTAAAAAAAACCTACTTCTGACCTAGGGAATCACGTTGTTCTGGCAAGATAATGAGGAATGGGAATCAGTTACTGGTCACAATTTAAAATGCAGAGTCAGATCTTACAGAGACACAATAAACAAATTGAAATCACTATGTTCTCTAAGTGTCAAGAAGACATGGTGTCTGCTTGCTCGTGTATGACTTGAAGACTAATCTGATTATAAGATGAGAAAGGCACAGAAAAAAGCAATCAAAATAGTGAAGGGGCTAAGAGTGACATACCTACAATGAAAGTGTACATCATCTGTGTCTGTTTAGCTTATAATAAAGGTGAGTAAGGGAGGGTGGGGCATGAGAGAAATGTATAAAATCATGCATGGTGTGGAGAAAGGGGACAGGGAAAAATCAAGAATTTAACCAGGTCCTGGGTGAGAAAGTACTTATTTTGTGCATCTCAAATCTCTTCCCATTTAGCTTGGATGGCTCCAAGATCTAACATAATGAGATATTAAGAGACAGTAACATATTCTTTCATAATACTAGAACCAATTATTCTGAGCACCTGTAAGCTTGGTATGTTGTATGACTGCTGCCTCCAGAGGTTGCCTACTTTTGCTAGGACTCAGGCATAGAAAGTGCTTCTACTTTTATTAAGCTTGGCCTCTTTGTTACTTCATTAGATGTTACTTGGTACATATACAAACATAAATGTTGGTTTTAGGTACATCTCTCTAATGGTGGATCCCATAGGTAAATACTTTATCTTCTTCTACTAGCTACTACTAGGAGGAATAACAGATAAATTTTATAATTCTTTCCCAATGTCCTTCTTTTTAGAGAACTCTGTCTTATATTCTTCCTAAGCAGAAAGCTGCCTGCCCTCTCCTAGTACCAGTCCGCATCCAAGAATTAGAGTACTGGAGTGCCCCAGATCTGCCTACGGCCTGGGCATACTGGTCTGCATGGGGCTGAGGAGCCTCTGGGTCCCTTAACAGTAGCCAGCAATAGGCCTGGGTGCTGGAGGAGAAGCCAGCAGGCCTTTGGGGTCTGTGGAACTAGGCAGAATATGAGGAACTGGGACTGATGCCACCTGCTGTGCTACTACAGAAATCTGAACCAGGGTCTTGCCAGTGCTCATGACCTGGTTCTTGGGGGCATCTTTGTTGATTTTTTCCCTGTCTGCTTTTTTCACTTTCCAGCTCTCAACATCCGTACATGGTGAAGGGAAATACTATGGCTTGAATGATTCTGACTTTAGTGGTCAGTTATACGTCTTTACTCTTTAGGATCTTTTAAAATGATACAAAAGTCAAGCACTGTGGAAGAAAAAATACAACCATTAATGTGCTCAATTTGCATAATTACAATGTAAATTAGAGTGGTTTGCATAATTAGAATATTTTCTAATTAAGAAGTGGAATATGGCAACTCTAACAAACAATCAAGCTGAGCTTGATTCTACTTTTTGGGACACTTGTGAAGAACAAAAATACATAAACAATTTTTATTTTACAGCGCGCCCGCGTCATACGTGGGCGTGCTTTACACGACTTTCAGCTTATGCTGAAAGCCGCATAGGGAGTAATGGGGTGTGTGCCTGTGGTGTGCGCACACCGCTGCACCACTGCACCGCCGTGTGCACAAGCCCCATTTATTTAAATGGGGCTCGAGCATGCACGGAATCTGCTTTACGTGGGGGAGTCCGGAACGGATTCCCTGCATAAAGCAAGAGTGCACTGTATTTCGAAAACATGTATCCCGCCTTTCTCCTGCAGTGGGACATAGATAAAAACAGCCTAATTCAAAACAATAATCACAAAGCATTAAAACACTGAACATTAAAACAGCACTCAAACAGAA